>NC_083625.1:21684960-21757460 GCF_963584025.1 Labrus mixtus | reverse complement strand
CGTCGTCAATTATTTGTACTTTCATATTGATTCTGCAACAGCGTGATATTGGCGTCCCAGTCTGTTTCTGCGTTGAGGAAGCACGGCACGGTTGAAGCTCCACACACCCACACACACACACACACACACACAGCGCTGTTCTCCCCCGCCGGCTCAGCTGATCCCGTCTCTCCTCTCTTACACTCTGAAGACGGTACAGAGGGGGGTGGGGGGGGTCACTTCGTCCCCCCATTACGCCCCTATGAAATTCAGACTGAAGGCGAAACGTCACAGGGGCGTAAATATGGCGGTTTGAAACTGCTCCCTTCACGACCTCTCTGAACAGTCCTAACATCCCACAGTCTGTAAACGGCCGTATGAAGGATGTTTCTGTGAAAACTAAAAATGAGTAGAAATCACGTCTTTTTGCATCGATGGCCCACCGCTGCGAATGACTTTGAACAAGCGACGCTACAATCGTAGATTTTGTCGCCTTTTTTCAATGAACAGACGACGAGACAGAATAATAGCCTAAGCATTTATAATTCTGAGATAACAGCGCAGTGAAACCATCTCTCCTCCTTCTGAACGTTTGAGTGAAAGTGTAAATCTGCAGAAAACAGAAACCCAACACCTGAAAGGCACCAGTGATCCCCTCCATCAGTCTGAACGCCATTGAGGTGGTCGAACGCACTGATGGAAACGGTTAATGTGACCTGAGCTCTGTGATGAAGGTGAAGCTGCAGAGATCAGACTATCTCTCTCTCTCTCTCTCTCTCTCTCTCTCTCTCTCTCCTGTTTTTAAGTGTACATCGTCGAGCTGCAGAGAGCGGCTGCAACTGCAACGTCTGTTCCGCTCTGTGGTCACACTTCATCACCCTCCCCCCCCTCCCTCCTCTGCACAGTCACTTCCTCTGAGAGAAAGAGAGAGAAGAGGAGGAAAGAGGCAGATACTGACAGATAGAAAGAGGGGAAGAAGTAGAGAGAGAAAGAGAGAGAGAGAGAGAAGGAAGCCATTTTGGTTCCTTGGTGTCATGTCGGCCTGAAAGTCGCTTCGTTCTTTCCGTCCTCTTCGCTGAAAACTCTCAGACTGTAAGAGAGCTGCGAGCTGATTGGAGGAAGTCGAACTTTCTGAAGACAGCTGACGGTTATTTTATTTTTGGAGACTCTTTCTGAGAAGTTTGGTTCGTGCTCAGCAGGAAGGAGTGGTGAGGATCGAGGCCTGCCCACATGCCACAGAGCCGACGGCCAACTGAAGACAAGAAGCAGGAAGACAGAAGTCCTCAGCAGGCGTTTGGTGATGGTCGCCTCGTTCTGTTAGAGCAGAACGTTTGGGTTTGACATCAGCTGGACGGACAGACATCGAGTCTCTGAGAGGGTTTGGAGGGCGCAGGATGAGCTCAGACCGAGTGCCATCCAGGTCGGAGGTGATGGGGTGGAGCCCTCAGGAGCTGGCAGACTACCTGAAGAAGGTGAGACATTCATCCATCTACCCTCCCCTCCCTCTCTCTCTCTCTCTCTCTCTCTCTCTCTTTCTCTACCTTCCTTTATTTCTCGTCCTCCTCTCCAGCTGCAGACACACAAACACTTGTCTCAGCAGCTTCGAGACTCAGAACTTTTCGGTTGAATTAGTTAATTCCAAAGAAATCGCTGTGGTCCGATGTGCACCGTTTGACCAATGGCGAGATGTCCTGACAGAGCTTACCTCTGATTGGATGGAGAGCAGGGGAGTCAAACATGGAGGAGGCTGTTGTAGCGTTTTAGCTTCAGAGTAACATCACACAGATATTTAGCTCACTGTGATCTCCGATTCAGTCTGAGTATTGATGTTGAATCTGAAATTTCTGGACCGGTTCACTATCAGGAGGTTCTGGTTTGTTTGTAGTTTAGAAAAAACGGCACACAAGTCTTTTAGGTAGCATTAGCTGTACACAGAAAACCAGTCAGCTATGATGTAATCCTGGAGCACATCAGGGGTTAACTTGTTATGGACACTACGATGAGATACGCTATGATATGATACGATAAGATATCAATTCTGATAAAACGATACAAAATGACACCGCTTGATTCAATGTGAAACGATCATCTGGCGTTCTATGCAGAAGTTTAAACAGGTCAGATGAGAGCTGAAGAGTTCCAGGATTACGCCCCTATCGATGTGTTTGGACTCTTCTGTTTTTCATGTTTTCCTCCTCACAGAGGATAGAACTCGGACTCCTCTACAGATGAATCCATGAATTCATGTTTAGAATCTGTGATCAAGATTCATCCTGGTTCACTTCCAGAATCTGCTTGAAGGTTAAAGAGAGGACGCAGGTCTGTGAGACAGAGTCCACCTCGCTGTTCTGCCGTCACGCCCGCTGTGGAAGTAACAGAGGCAGGGTGCGTGTCCAGAACGATGTCCAAGGGGTGGCATGGGGCCCTTTGAAATCTGATTGGGCACCCCAGGCGCAATCCCAAAATCCTAAACTATGATTGGCTATTTGCCCTGTCAGAGGCGGGACTTAAGTTCCAACTAAGTGTTCAGGTTGTGTTAGTAGTTGCCTTGACATGTGAATGCAGCATTTTTTGTTTTGTTAGTCCTTTGAATTGAAAATCAACGCTTTTCATGTTTATTTCATAAGACAGGGGCGAAGGAAAGAAAGGAGTCTATAAAAAATAAAATCCTCTTCACCATGTTTCTCTAACTCTAATCTGTGTCTCTAGTCTGTCTCAAACCCCCTAATGATGAGAAAAGTCCATCCTCTCCGTCTTTTGCCTGCTCCACTTTTCAGAAAATGTGTGCTAAAACAGGCCGTTTGGAGATGTTCCCTTCATGACATCACAAAGGGCAGTAACCCCTCCCCCAGGTGGGTGACACTCCCACAGCTAGGTGTTTGTTTTGCCCTCTGAGTCTGACTTCTCACTGTAAACAATACGAGATGGAGGGAGAAAGCTTGAGACACCCAAGCCCTTCCAGAGAGGGGGCGTGGTCAGACACAGCTTATTTACATTTAAAGGTACAGACACAGAAACAGCCTGTTCTGAGCAGGACTGAAATAGAGGGGCTTATAGACATGATCAAATACAGGATCAGAGTGGATTTAGAACAAGGAACCTCACAGACATGTTTTGAGGAGCTCTGAGACTTATATACACTGGTTGAAGAGGAGGAGGATATGTGACCTTTAAACTCAGAAGATTTACATGTTGCCATGCTCTTGTTTAAGGGTCAATTACGTTCTTCAGGTGTGCACGTGCACTTTATGCCTGCTTACAGTAAGTCAGGGCCCCAGTTGGACCACCCCACCCCCCCCCACCCCCCCCCCCCCGAACAGAGGGATTACTGTAATCCAGCTCTTTGATTCTTTTCAACACCACCTGCAGCGAGACATCTCTGTTATTTTAATGATCGATATTATGAAGATTTTTTTGCAGTAAGAGACAGGTGTTCAGGAGAGGAGTGAATCCGTCTCAAACTGCAGGTAAACTCACACTGATTTAACATTTCCATACCTGTGACGTGTTTCAGATGAATCTGTCCGGCTGTGATAAAGTCGTGATGAAGAACTCCATCAACGGATCCAGATTTGTGGTGAGTTCACAAACAAACATTTATGCTTGGACAACAGTGAGGGAGGGGAGAGGAGAGGAGAGGAGAGGAGAGGAGGGGAGGAGAGGAGAGGAGAGGAGAGGAGAGGAGGGGAGGAGGAGAGGAGAGGAGAGGAGAGGAGGAGAGGAGAGGAAATATGAGTAGAGAAAAGGAGATAGGAGATGAGGAGATATTAAAGGAGATGAGGAGGTATAGAAGGAGGTAAGGAGATATGAAAGGAGAGGAGTCAGTTGTTGAACTTGACATCTCGTGTTTTTTTTAGAATCTGAGTGAAAACGACCTGCAGAAGTTCCCGAAACTTCATGCTCCGTAAGTTTAAACTTTATTTATAACTCTGTTTGTGGACAGGTTTGAATAACCTTTATTTATAACTCTGTTTGTGGACAGGTTTGAATAACCTTAATTTATAACTCTGTCTGTGGACAGGTTTAAATAACCTTTATTTATAACTCTGTCTGTGGACAGGTTTGAATAACCTTTATTTATAACTCTGTCTGTGGACAGGTTTGAATAACCTTTATATATAACTCTGTTTGTGGACAGGTTTGAATAACCTTAATTTATAACTCTGTTTGTGGACAGGTTTGAATAACCTTTATTTATAACTATGTCTGTGGACAAGTTTGAATAACCTTTATTTATAACTCTGTCTGTGGACAAGTTTGAATAACCTTTATTTATACCTGTCTGTGGACAGGTTTAAATAAACTTTATTTATAACTCTGTATGTGGACATGTTTGAATAACCTTTATTTATAACTGTCTGTGGACAGGTTTAAATAAACTTTATTTATAACTGTCTGTGGACAGGTTTAAATAAACTTTATTTATAACTCTTTGTGCTGACAGGTTTGAATAAACTTTATTTATAACTCTGTGTGCTGACAGGTTTGAATAACCTTTATTTATAACTCTTTGTGCTGACAGGTTTGAATAAACTTTATTTATAACTCTGTGTGCTGACAGGTTTGAATAACCTTTATTTATAACTCTGTATGCTGACAGGTTAATCTTAAAGATCAGCACAGAAATCAGCAAAAAGGAGGAGAAACGAGGACTTTTACGATTTGGTAAAAGGTATATTTTCTAAATCTTTTTACATATTTTAAAACAAATGACACAAACACAATTAATCTAGTGATTGAATGTTTGCATCTAAATAATTTAATGTTTGTTTTTTACAGATCAACTCCCAAAAGTCATGAACCAGGTAGGAACTGTTCTTTACAACATAAATATTATCTCATTTAAAATATTGTGCTAAATATAGTTAATATGTTTTATAACATTCTATAAATCTTATTTCTACATCTTATGTTATATTTAATATTTCATCACACTTTGATATCTTGTTATTTTTGGACATGATATAGTAATCATAGTTTTACATGAAAAGAGACAAAAATCCCTTTCATCATGTCATAAATGATTTTGTTCTTTTGCTTTGATGGTATTTGTAATGTGAACAACACGACGTCATGACTTTATATTAAACACACGGTGGATTACTCTGCTTTAAAACTTTTATTTAATCCTTTCTTTTTTAGTTTATTGACATCAGATTCTACTTTTGTAGGTTTCTGTCTCTTTGTTTTATCTGTTATTATTTTCTGTTTGTGCTCAATCGTTAAAGATATTAATCTGAGTCGACATGTTTATGTGTTAATGAGCTGCTAAACTTCTGTCTCCTCGTCTGCAGACACCTGTGCTGACGTTCAGGGCTGGGGAGAAGACGAGTTTGTACGTTCGGCCGCCTTTCTTCTGTTTTTTCCACTTTTGGTTTCATTTGAACAAAAAAAATACTCTGACCCTGTCGGGGAATTTCCAATTTGTGCAGCTTTATTCCAGAAAAAGTTGCTGTTTTAAAGGTTTCAGCCTCTCTTTACATTTGTTCTTCTCATCCTTCTAAAGCTAAATGAGATAAATGAACCCTGCTCTGACGGGCTTAAACATGTCATCTTTATAAATACTATAGAGCCTGGTTGTAGGATGTTCCTCCCGGCTGTTTGGTTGTTCCTCGGTGATTCAGGGTTGTTGGTTGGTGGTTTTCAGGTTGTTGTGGGTTCTATCCTTGAATCATTTCCTCCATCCATCCCTCATCATCCACCTCTCTGTGTCCTCCGCTCTGTCAGGATGATGAAGATTTCGATGATGACTATGAGAGTCCGTACAGTGGTGAGGAGGAGGGCAGCGGCGGGGACTATGAATCCCCAAACGAGGACGCGGCCAATGATTACGAGCCACCTCCTACCGAGCCTCCTGAGGACTTGCCTCACAAACTGTGCAGCACCCTGCCCATGGGAGACAACGATTACGTCGGTAACCACCAGGGGGGGCTCTGACTGTCTGACGTTACTGTATGATACACTTTAATGCTCGACATCAAGTTCTTATTCAGACATGAGAAATGAAAAGACACATGAAATGACATCGATCCTTGTAGGAAATTGTCTTGGAGTCCAAGCTCTGCACACATTTAGCTGCCTCCCTGTTAGAAAAACAATAGAAACAAGAAGCCACATGTAAACAGAGAGACATAAACAACAGGAAGCACGTTGCACAAAAGTCCTGTGTCGTAAGAATAACACATGAATGTTATAAATAAAACACACCAAGACCCATTACACAACTCCCATGGCCTCAAGAAACATTGTTCATAAGATTTATCACATTTTTATAAGTTTCCCTCAAATCTAATACATGTTTTCATCCACTTGGGAAGAATGATATTAATGTGTGTGTTTGTAGATAACAGAGATAACCATGTATCATCCAGAGGCCCGCCTCCTGCTCTGAGTCCCCGCCCCACTGTATCCTCCCTTTCTGCACCGTCTCCCCGGATGGTGAGTCTCTATCTTTCTTTCTCTGATCTCTGGTGAGTCTGGTTCTGTTCAAGGTTTCTACCTGTTAGAGGCGGAGTCAGTCAAATGTTTGTAAACATTCAAACTGGGCCCCTCCTCCTGGGCTCATCTCCCCCAGAAGCCCCGCCCCCTGCAGGACATAGTGTGTATGTTTACTGCTTGTAGCTACACTGCGAACTAACGCACGCTAGCTCAAGCTAACCGCCGGTGTTTGTCACCTGCCTGTCCAACAGGAAGTAGACCAACTCCACGTCCACGAGTAAAAGCCAACACAAGGTTCACCCTCGTTTTAGAACGAGCTTTATCCACTTGGTGTTTCTCCTCACTCTGATTATATTTTCTCTTCTTTGCTGCTACGTCCACGTCCGTCATATTGACTGGTTTGAATCTCGTCCAATCACTGAATTGTATCCTCTCCTAAACTCACCTGCTGCGCTGTCATTGGCTGGAGGAAACACACCAGCTCCGCCCAGAAACGTCCCGAGTCAACCAGAACAAAGCAGAACAGTAAAATCCAGTCAGAGGACAGAGTCTCTGCAGACACAGTCACCACCACACATGTATGGAGGCCCAGAAGGGAAGATGGAGCAGCTTCACTTTAGGAGAAGTCTGTATTTTATTTTGAAGGAGGAAGCTGCTGAGTCTGTCTTTAAAGAACATTTTTCTTGCTCATACAGGATTAAATGTTGGATCTCTGTAAATAATAGAACAAATACGGTTTTCACTTGCACAAAACTCCTGAAACTGTTGAGGTGATCTGCATGTGTGAATGCCAACGGACATATTTTTGTCCCCCGACTGTACCCCCAATTTTTCCTGCCCCTGATAAATTTTTGGCGTGAAGTTGGGGAACTGATGTGAGAGTGCAGCAGGAAATATTCAGGAAAATTCTTCAGGGCAGATCAAAGGAGGGTTTTTACATCTTTATCATGCAATGGTCACAATGAAGCTGCTTCTTATTTGTTTCTGCTCTGCGTGTTCTTCTCCACTCTCTAGTTCATACTGTGAATGTCTGTACACACATAGCATTAGCAGAATGGAAAACAGACATCATAACATCAAACTTTGTTTCCTTGTCGTCTTGGATTTCCGCCGCGTCTCATTTTTATTTTTTTACAATTCTTTATTTCGAGGATGGTTGAGAACAATTTACAGACAATTAGCCATGCAGTTACAGAAGGTATAAAGGGTCCACAGTGAAAGTCTGCAGCAAACATCTAGATAATCCTGAGACCATTTTCCTCCTTAACATCATCAATTTTTTTCTTTGTTTTAACAATATGTACCTTATTACTCTATAACTATATACAGTCTGTAAAGAGGGATGTGTAGTTACATTTATTTTCTTTAATATGTAGGGCGACAGTTCAACATGTTTTCAAAGCGGAGGGCCCAAGAGACAGAAAACAAAGTACAGGAAAACAAAACACCTTATGCATGATAAACATACAAGACATCAGTACACATACACATGTATGCATGGGGATAACAACATCAACGTTAAAGTATCTGTTAATTGACCAATTCTGGGAAGTGTGGCCGTGACAAACGTACATGCGAGACCCATCTAGACCATAATTGCTTAAATTTATCCATTTGTAAATGAAGTGAGAAGGTAATTTTTTCCATAACATAGATTTCATTGACTATATCCTCCCACTCCTCTGTCGTGGGGGGGTCAGGATGTAGCCAGTGTCTAGTTATAGTTTTTTTTACAGGCAGTTATCAGATTGCCAAATAGGTAAACATTGAAGTGACCAGCAATACAGTCAACTTTCCCAAAAAAATAAGTACTAAACTCAGATGGTATTTTCTTTGTAAATTTGACTTCCAGAGTGTTGTGGATTTTTGACCAGAAATTTCTAATTGTTGGACAGTCCCACAATATGTGCCAATGGTTAGCATCTTGGCTCCCACATTGTTTCCAGCATTTTGGATCCTCTCCTGTGAAATAAGATTTTTGTTTCGGGGTGATATAAAACCTAACCAGACACTTCCATCCAAATTCTCTCCATGTATGTGAGTTAGTACATTTCCACTGAAAGTCACAATAGTTGTGCCATTCTTCTTTTGAAATAGTGAAACTGCCTTCTTTTTCCCATTTGTTTTTTACATATTCTGTTGAGTGTGATCTTTTTTTCATGAAGCCTTTATATAGTCTGGCTATGAAACCTCTTTTTAATTCGGATTTGTAGGCTCCTATAAATTCTTTCAGTACCAGTTCATCCATGTCTGGTGGGAAATGTTTCAACACTTTGTCAAAATAATGTCGTAATTGTAAATATCTGTAGAAGTCCTGTTGTTCAAGGGCATATTTTCTCTTCAAAGTCTGAAAATCCATCAAGTGTCCCTTATCAGTAACTGAAAAGAGTGTGGTTATTCCTTTACTTGTCCAGTCTTTAAATCTGGAGTCCAGTTGGTTAGGTTTAAAATCATGGTCATAGGCACACAGTCTTAGTAGTCGTATTTTATCTTGTAAATAATAGTCTTCCTTAACAGCTTTCCAGACTTTCAGTTGGAATCTAATCCAGGGGTTCTGTATGTTAGCTATGGTTTTTCCTAAATAATCATTAGCAAGTACTGTCTGGATTGGATGATTCTTAGTCAATGAGAGCGCTGCGTCTCTTTTATACATCCTGTCTCCACTAAGAGACCTTTCTTCTAGGCATTTTGAAGAGTGCATGTGAGAAAACAGCTTTAGTAGATTTGGTTTGAGGTGATTTTAAACATTGTAAACATGAATCAGCTGTTCACTCGACCTCTCTCTGCCTCTTTCAGCCAGGTGAGTCGCCCTCCAGGAGAGACCCCTCCCCCTCCCCTCATGGCAGCGGACAACCATCAGGAAAATGTGAGTAACAGGAAGCTGCTCCTGTCCACACAGGAAGCACTCTGTTGTCGTGGTAACGGTTCATGACGTGTGCATCTGTCGTTGTGTCCAGTTCCTCCTGGGCCTCCGCAGATCTTTCGTGGAGACAAACCAGGTAGAAATGCAGGATCTACCCCGTCCCCAATCAGAGGTAACCCTGAACGAAACATGACAACGATCACCTCTGTAGGTTTTATATCATTTAATCACTTTATTTTAACTTTTTTAATCACTTAACTAAACCTCAATCTGTTTACAGATTCATTTATCTCACTCGTTTGGTTTCATTTAATTTGAATTTAAACCTGAGAGGGGTGGTGTGGGCCCTCCTAGAACTTTTATTGGCCTCCCCAGGTGCCACCCCAGGTGCCACCCCAAAATCCTAAACTATGATTGACTATTTGCTCAGTGAGAGGCGGGACTTGAGTTAAAATCAACTATTAGGTTTTTTTTTGCAGAGACTGCTTGTATGTTTCTTTACTTATCAGTGCAGCATATTTTATTTTGTTTGTACAAAAACTTTGCACAATACAGGTGTACGGGAAAGTAATGCACTCAATGAACTAACTGGCCATGTGTCGGCACCAAAACATTAGAAGTTAGACTGTGCTGGAGTTTGCATGGACATTTTTAAGTAAGTCATTAAAACATTAAGCTAATGTTTACAATGTTTACATTAGCTTATCTTGTTTTATAAAGTAGATATTATTGGTGAGGTTAGAAAGGTAAATAATTTATATTTATTTGTGTGTGTGTGACATCACACTACAGGCAAGCCCTGCAGAAGTCGGGGCCTCAGTTTGGCCACCCCAGTCCAAAAAGTCTGGACACACCCCTGGTGTTATATTATATTTATCTGAAAATATCTTCATGTGTTTTGTGCTTCTCTTTCTTAATGTTTCTTGAAGACAAAGACAACATAATATGGTTACCTTAAAATCAAATATTAACCTCGACAGGAGCTCAGGGCAGAAACAACAGACGATAACAACAACAGAGTTAAAGGATTAAAATCAAACTGAAGAGTTAACCTTTCTATTATGAGTTTTTATCTATTAATTTGATAGGCTGATGTTTTAAGCACTTTAACATGAAGTTTTCTGCTGTTCACAGGACCTCATCGCAACACACTGAACACGGTGAGTTTTTAAAGTGGATTTTATTTCACAATAATTAAACAATCTCAGATTATATGGAGCAGTGTTCAGGTGGAGTCATTTTATTTTGCTTAAAGTGATCTCTAACTAGAAATCTGGCATTAATTTATTCTAAGTGGGTAATTTGTACACAGCCCTAAGTGGAAGAAGCTGATTTTCAAATATAGATCTATGACGTTGTCTGTTACAGTTTCACTTACATTTAATCCAATTCTATGATTAAGACAGAAAAACTAAAACTTAACAGGATCGAGAACAGAACCCTGAGGAACTCCTGATGCTCAACAGACACTAATAAGTTCTGTGTAACATGAATTTAGTCTAAACTTTTATTCTCTTATTGTTTTATTGTTTCTCCTTCTTACAGCCTGGCGCACATCCATGGAGGTAAGAGAGCGTCGACAGGAAGAGTTTTACACAGTAATAGATTAATCTCAGTTTGTATCATACGCAAAATAAAAAAAACATAATTTTAACTCTAATCCCCAATTTTGCCTTTGTAAAAACTGATTTAAAGGGCGATAATGAGGAAAAATTACAAAATGTACACGCAAAAATAAAATCAGGCATTTTGTAATTCAGATAGCACATAACGTCTGTGAATTAGTTTCAGACTGCAGATTCTTTCTTGTATTTTGGGAAACTAACCCCTGTGTCCCACTGTAACACAGCCTTTAATATCAGATTTTGTGCAGACGATACTATCTTCTATCTATCTGGCTCTTCTCCATTAAATACTGAATAAGTGCATCATCCCACCTCTATGACATGTGTAAGCAAATAAAAGAGGTTCTAAAGTGCAGTTCAGACAATATTCCAATAATGTTAACATCATTACATGCCACTGGGGAGAACTATTCTAAGATATCTTTCTATGGGGCCTTAATACCTGGAGGTGCCCCTGTACACACCTAACCATGAAGTGCCATCTGTCGGTTTATCTGTGAAGGTTGAACACAGCCAATTAAACTTTGTCCCTTCAGATATGCAAAAAAAAGGAAATGTGTCTTGGTTAATAAAGCCACTATCACAGAGGAGATTTATAAAATGTCTGAATGCAACAACTTTCAAATGGCTTGTTTGTTATGGAGTTTATGATGTAACCCCATGACGTACAGAGAATATCAAATGTGTGACGCTTTCATGACACAGTTGTGTGTTTCTGTTTGTTTTTAGGGCTCAGCCCGACACCCCCGATCCTCATAACTGGTCCAAACCTGTTCTACCTCCTCCCTCCACGTCTATCGGCAGGAGTAACTCCTCTGCCAGAGCTCCTCCCAACAGGTCAGCATCATTGGCTGTATATAAATATGGAACTCTGTAAGATGGTCAAACTGCTTGTTCTAGGTTTTTGATCATAAACACGTTTTATTTTGCAGGTTCGATGCAAGAAGAGAGGTACGTTTCTTTACTGACAGACTCTTATTTTGACAGCTAATTTGTTTGAAATGATCTCTGATCCTTTCCTCTCTCTCTTCAGCAGACAAATGATGAAGGTGAGATTAATTTTTAGCTCATTTTATCTACTCCCCTTTGTTTCTTCGATCACCATCAATATGTGAGAAATTCTTTAAACTCCTTTCTCTCTTCCAGTTCCTAAAAACAACACCTTCCCCCTCCACAATAAAAGTCTTCACCCTCGCCCTGGACTCCCGGGTCCCCTTCCACGTCACGGAGACAGGTATAAATGATAAAATCATTATTATGACAATAATCATGCCTGTTTAATCTGGTAAATTGTGGCGTACATCATGGATCAAAGGTCGGCCCGCTAACATTTCTACAAAATGCAACGTTTCGTCCTGAAGCTTTTTCTCAGCTGTTTGAAGAAATGATCCATTTAAGAAACTAAATCTTTACATTTATTCTTTTAAGATTTAACAACACAAACCAATGTCGGTTTGGCTGTTCGGACGTTTCATTTTTCTCCCGCTCTCGACACAGGTTCAGGAAAGCCCCTTGAGCATGCCGCTGTAGTATCCATGCTTTCACCCATTAGTGCGGTTTCTCCTTATTTGTCGCCTCCGCCTCTTCTTTTCTTTTTCCACTAAAAGACCAAGGGCTGACAACGCCAGCGCCATTTTCAACTTTTTATCAGACATTATTCTCCATTAGTAGGCTACCTATAATACAAGTGGTGACATCACCCTTATTTTATATAATGAAGACAAACTTAGGATTTCGTGGGAATAATGCACAAGACGTTTAGCAGCGCCACAAGCTTTAATGTAAGATGGGGCCCTCTAAGGGAGGATTACTACTGTCATTGCAAACTTTGCACATTTTAAGCCACTGCTGGGGTTTGAATTTTGTCAGCCCCCAGGGCGCCCCCCACTGGCCTGGGGCCCCAAGCAGTTGCCTGTCTTGCCGGATGACAAGCAGTGACTCTGGTTATGATGTAAATTTTGTAATATCTGTGAAGAGTTTTCTCACACCATGAAGCAATTGCAAACAAGCAAACATGCTACAGAGTTATATTTAGTGATTTAAAACCTTAATAAAGGTTCAGTGGTGAGTCTTTTATATACATTTATTTTTCACCTCTATCGAGTAAGGGGCCACTGGAGTTTAAAAGTTGTGTTTATAGGGAGGCATGGCCAAGACAAAACACAATAACAGCAAAAAAATAAATATAAAACAGGAGAGACAGAAGCACATAATTCAAACATTACATCCAATTACAGTTTCAGTTTTTTTAACAGGGCCTTAGGTTTTTGGTAGACTGAAAGATAAAGATGTGAAAGTGTAACACATTATTCCAAGTCTATAAAGTCAAGTAGAAAAAAAGGAGGATTGTCCAAGCGGCAACCTCAAAAAATTAAGCCAATGCAGAAGTGCACAAAACTTCAGTTCCTCTAGTGTCCACCAGAGGCCTTCTCCAAAAGTGAGTCAATCTTCAAAATGTATAACTGGCTTTTTTGTGTGTTTTTGAGCAGTTTGCCTCCCAATGTTCCCTCTGCAGCGTCGCTGCCTCAAAAGCTTCACTCTGGTAAGAAGAACACAAACAATCAATTCAGCATTTTGTTAAACTATTTTATTCAGATTCATGAACAGATGTGGTTTAAATTCTTCTACAAACTTGTCTGTTTCTTTTCACACCGCTGATTTACATTTTTAATTTTTTGTGTCAGTGGCAAATATATGTTTTATTTGTATTTAAGTGCCTGATAAAAGATTCAACTACATCAAACTAAGTTAACATTTCAAAGTGTTGGTAGACTGAAGAGTAGAATTATGTTTTTCTTGTGCTGACTCTTTAAAAACACCAGAGGGCAGTATAACACCTAAAAAGCAAGACTCAGGAAGTACTGTACTGATATTTTTGTGTGTGTGTGTGTGTGTGTGTGCGTGCGTGCGTGCGTGCGTGCGTGTGTGTGTGTGTGTGTGCGTGTGTGTGCGTGCGTGTCTGTATATTGCAGCAATTGGGGAACCGAGAGGGAGCTTCTTAGGATCAGACAGACAGTCTTTTCGTCCCCCTCCGTCCACATCAACGAGATCTCAGGTAATCACATGGAGAGATTTCTTTATTTTCATTACATTCCATAAAAACCTGAAAATGACCTCAACATAAACACAAGACTGAACGTTTAAAGATGCTGCGAAGGACTGGAGAACTGCAAACATTTTCTCAAATCGATATTACAGACTTTAACATAGTGTCATGTTAATTCTAAAATTTGGGATCTCACTGAGAAGAAATGTAAATGGACTTGAGGTTGTACAGAGTTTTTACACTGCAGGTCACACCTACACATTCACACACTGATGGTAGAGGCTGCTGAGTAAAGAGCCCATCAGTATTAACTCATCCATTCATACACATTCACACACCACTGACAAAGGAGCAGGAGCAATTCGGGGTTAAGTGTCTTGCACAAGGACACATCGGACATGTTGCTGCAGGAGCTGGGGATCGAGCCCGTGACCTGCAGAGAGAGACGACGACTCTACCACTGATCCACAGCTGCTCCAAATGTCTACTCAATGCAAAACTGTCTCGAATATCATTGATTGACACATTTCCCAATTTTATAGATATCTCCGTACTTCAAATACATGTCCTCACTTTACATGAATGTGTGTGTGTGTGTGTGTGTGTGTGTGTGTGTGTGTGTGTGTGTGTGTGTGTGTGTGTGTGTGTGTGTGTGTGTGTTTGCAGGAGTTGGACCCTCGTTGGTACATTGGCAAAGTGACCAGAGGTCAGGCTGAGGGATGTCTGAAAAGAGTCAACAAGGTACCAAACTAATTAAAAAATATATATATTCAGCGTATTTTCTGGCATTAAAATCCATCTGAATATATTTGATCTCCATATCTGTTTTGAGACAGATTACTTTTCCTTAAGATAAACATGTTACTGGGTTATCAGTGTTGGTGCAGAGAGGTGTAAGTGGTATTCTGATGAACGTATACAGGTTGTTGTGTACTGTATTAAAAGTAGTTGGTCAGTAAAACGTGAGGGGAGAGTAGTTTTACATCTGTGACTCCGCCTCCTCATGTCTGCCTCTGTGTCTGTGTTGAGGACGGGGCGTACCTGGTGAGGGACTCCACGCGGCAGCTGGCCAATCAGCCGTTCACCCTGATGGTGTTTTACCAGGACAAAGTGTTCAACATCCAGATCAGACAGCAGAACCATGAGTTCCTGCTGGGAACTGGACTCAAAGTGCAGGAGGTAAACAGGAAGTACACCTGAGTGAGCACAGACACGTGCTAACAGCTGAGCCTGTCCTCTAAAGAATGCAGTCACTTTATATCTGAGAGAAGGTAGAGGTTTCAGTTCCCTTAATTCAATCTTTATTTAACCTTCCCCTTAGATAATCAAGAAATAGACAAAGAGGTGGAGCTGGGGGCGGGCCTTAACACACTCAACTGTCAGTCAACATAGCCACACCCCTAATTCTGAAAATGTATGCATAACTCTCAGTGCTTATATAATCAAAATGAATGAGTTATAAAAAATGTAATCCTCTAACAGTTTTTACCAATACAGAAATGAGACCCAAACAGTTTTTGTACCAGACTGTAAACATCTTTCTTTTCTGCTGTAAAGTTGGACATTTTAACATGGGGCTCTATGGAGACTGACTCACTGCAGGAGACAGACTCTAGTGGACACTGGAAGAACTGCAGCAGATTTTTTTTCATCTGAGATTGCCTCTTAATAGAAAAACCTTTATACTCTCTTTATGAAACATATTGATAAACAACAGCTAGAGAAAGTAGTGTGCAGAGCCTCCAAGATCATTGGCTGCAGTCTGCCTACCATAGCCTCGAAACATCACCACTGACACTTCCACCCCCCCCCCCCCCTCCCCCCACCAGCATATCACCTGTTCACTCTTTTGCCATCAGGGAAGAGGTACAGAAGCATCCCCAGCAGAACATCAGAGATAGCACCTACCTCCAAGCCAGCCATACGTCACTTAAATATGGCTTAACGTTTGTTTTTGTTTTGTTTTTTCCCCTGTTACGTACAGTATGTGCTGCATTTCTGTACTGTCTGTTACCATTATTATGGTACTGTGGTACCTATGGACTGCCCCCTGTGCACTATGGTCTGCCCCCCCCCTGCACTTTGGAATGCCCCAAGGGGTCCCTATACTAGGGACATCCATTCGCCATTTGCACTATGAACTGTTCTTTTGCACCCTTGTTTGTGCCTTCTGCACCAAGCACTTTTGGACTGGTTTCACAACCTGTTTACACACCTTTATGTATTGTGCATAAACTTGAACTTGAACATCTTTAACTGTGAGTGTGTGTGTGTGTGTGTGTGTGTGTGCAGTCTTTCCCCTCAGTGAGTGGCATCATCAGTCATTACTCCCAGTCTCCTCTTCTCCTCATTGACGCCAAAAACAGGCGCTCGAGCCAGCAGAACCAGTGTCTGCTCTCCGACCCGGCCGGGTACTACATGACCGGACAGAACTGGTCCTGACCGGATCAATCCGGATCAGACTGGATGAGTAAAAACTAAGCCTGAGTTAAACCCAACAGGCAGGATGAAGATGAATGTTCTCCTCAGATGTTGAGGTGTGATCATGAGAGAAATGTCAGATTTTTGCACGTTGCTTTATTTTCTCGTCTTCCACATTTTTTATTTTTGTGACGTTGCTCTGTTTTTAAAGTTTTACATTTTTTTGGACCGTAAACTTTTTACACTCTGAAGCTCTGGAACTATTCTGTCAATAAAGGGGTTTTCATTTAATTTTTTTCTTGAGACGTCCTCTGGTCTGGCGTCACATAAATGTTGTATTGTCTGTTTAAGCCTCTAGTAGCAGTTATTCCAAATTCAAACTCTGCACTGATCTGTATCTGCGTCCAGCCCTGCTAAATCCAGTGTTTCAGGATGCATTCATGTAATTCTGTTTGTGAAATAAAGAGCAAGCTTCCAGTATTCCCACTTCACAAAAATAATGAGTTTCATCTCTTTATTAAATCCGTATAAAAATATTTAAAGGAGCCAATGTGTAAATTGCACAATTACATAGGCAACGTTTAATAATGTATTTGCAGTTTACAAAGTTTGCAGGAGTTTATCTGCATGAGTTGGTAATTAAAAATAAGAAATGGGCATTTAGGACTCTGTTGTATAGTTTTTCCCATGAGCCCCTTTTTAATCCCTGTCATCATTTGTCAGTTAAAGCTCAGACTGTATTGTTTTGTCTGCGTTGTCCTCGAAGGCACCGCAGGGCGAATATTACTGCTGCCACTGCCAACTGTCATCACACACACACACACACACACACACACACACACACACACACTCACACCAGTGTGAATCACCTGAGGTTCAGTCTGTCTTCGTTGGTGAACAGATAAGAAGTCAAAACTCTCATGACGAGTTTGTGTTTTTAAATTCACCTGTAAAAGGTTTCAGGTGTCATTTTACATTTGTATTCACTCGTATGATTCCTGTTTCTTTCTGAAGAAAGAAGTTTAGTTAACCCTAACCCTACCTGAAATGAAAATATTTATGGTCAATCAAGAGTCAGCAGTTAACCTAACGAGCATGTCTTTGGACTGTGGGAGGAAGCCGGAGTACCTGGAGAGAACCCACACATGCACGAGGAGAACATGCAAACTCCACACAGAGAGGCTCCTGCCAGACGGGGATTCAAACCGGGAGCTTTTGTAATTTACCTGTGCTAAACAAATAAAGACTGATTAATCATGGCTGCTCCTGAAATCTTCTTGAGTTGTATTTTAAAACTTGTCCCTCAAAGTGGGAGACTATCACTGTCGGGGGAGGGGCGGTGTCACGGAGCAGGGATTTTAAAATGCATGTTAACATCTTAGTCCGACCTACATCGGACCAAAATCGGCCCATAATGGACATTTCATAATCGGAAAAGAACATCTAGATAAGTCGTTCATAGTCGGCAAACTAACGACATGTAAACTCAGCCATCGTATCGTAATCGGATTTTGCGTTCTGCGCATGCTCGAGAATTTCTGCCGGGGCTTTCACGCGGAAGCCGACGGCGTCCTTCTGCTGCTATCGCCATACATATATAAAATATACAAACAAGCTGTGCTTTAATATTTCAAACTTCAGGACAACCTTTAAACATACATCACTGTGAAAACTTCTCATAATGTTGTTTTCTTCTTTAAGCATCAGCTGCTTTAAAGACTCTTTAAAGACTCATTAACACGTCTGATGTCAGCCTTTCATCAGGACTCAAATGTTAATGTGGACGTAGACATGCTGACTGTGTGTGTATGTGTTTGGGAGGGAGGGGGTTCATTTGAAGAACAATAGCACGGGCGACACCTCAAACAGCTGATGGTCTGCTTGTCTTTTTCTGCTCTGACGAATCAGCAAACAGACCGACATCAAAACTCATCTGAAGCTTTGAAGAAAGACGAAAACTGAAAAAAATGTATCATGAAACTTTCTTCAAATTAATCACTTTCAGAGGTTAGATTTGGATTTTCTAAATAAACGCTTAATTTCCTGCATCTTCATAGGCTCTAACTACTCACTAATAAAGTAACATAACATGGGGTCTGACTCTCTGCAGGAGACAGACTCTAGTGGACACTACAGGAACTGCAGTTTTTGGTTTGTCATTATTGGTGTCATTTCTCATCACTGGACATTTAAGCTGCTTTTCAATGGAAACATCAGGATAACAATCGTTTGCAAAATATGTCTGCTGAAGCATCTTAGAAAATCACATGTGGGGCATTCAATTTGATAAATTTCCAGTTGGTATTGCAGGTGATTGAAATGTTCCTGAGGGATGGGTGTCCCTAGAACTGTGCTAAAATCCATCTTTTAAACTTGTTAGGGAAACATGATTATTTTCTGTGTTTCCTTCAGACTTCTGTGTCTCATCTCTCTATAATTCGCGGAGTTCCACAGGGACAGGTCAAGTCATTTAGATGTATAACCAGCAGGCTATACTGATTTATCCATCAGCAGCTGATGTGTCTCGCTGTCATGTTATTAGATACTGACTGAGAGATTAAAGAATACATCAATTATCAGGACGCTGTTTTACATCCCTCTTTATCCAAAGAAATAAACATCAGACTAAAAGTGTTCATTTGAGTTTGTTTGTTTGACTAAGAGTTTGTTCTGTTTGTTTGATTTTCAGAATCTTTCAGCAGACGAGACGCTGTAACGTCTGAAACTGTAAAAACTGTGTGTGTGTGTGTGTGTGTGTGTGTGTGTGTGTGTGTGTGTGCGTGTGTCACATACCTCAGCATGAAATCCTCGGGCTCTGATCTGCCTGAGGGGAAGAATCTAACCTACTCTTATTCAAATTAACCCACAGCACAAACACACACACACACAAGGTATTCATTTGATCGTGTGTGTGTGTGTGTGTGTGTGTGTGTGTGTGTGTGTGTGAGAGAGAGATACACAGTACAGCAGCCAATCAGGTTGTTAGTGGGAGGGGCCTCAGAGTATAAGTATCTCAGGTGTTCACAGGAGGACAGGTGCAGCAGCATTGTGTGTCCTCCTCACTCACACACGGACACATCTTTGTAACAGCAGCGTGGTCGCATGTTCACTTAGGTGTAGAGAAGAAGTGAAGAAGAGTTTCCATCATGGCGTCCTTCGTGTCGGAAGAGAGTCTGTCCTCCCCTCTTGCTGCTCGATCTCTCCCCCAGCAGGAGCTCTCCTCTCTGGGTGTCGACCCGTCTGACTTCAGCCTGTACAGTCCTCAGGCTGCTCATGAGTCCGGCCTTTGTGCGGCCCCGTGGACCTTAAACGACCACAGTGAGCCCTACCTCTGCTTCAATATCCCCACCCCAAGACCCGCCCCCTCAGGACTCCCCTCTGTGTTTGGAGGCTTCTTTCCTCCCCTGCACCCCGGCAGCCCCTGGTTCTCCCTGTCGACTCCAGATGAAGTTCTGCGACTGGTCCGCCCGCCCTACTCTTACTCAGCCCTCATCGCCATGGCCATACAGAGTGCGTCCGAGCAGCGGCTGACGCTCAGTCAGATCTACCAGTACGTCTCCGACAACTTCCCCTTCTACAGCCGCAACAAGGCCGGCTGGCAGAACTCCATCCGCCACAACCTGTCACTCAACGACTGCTTCCGGAAGGTTCCCCGGGACGAAACCGACCCAGGTGAGACATCTGAGCTGTCAATCACGCTTTGAGACAGTTCATCTCTATAACATCTGTCTGTAGAGTTTAAACTTCCTCGTGTAAAGTTTCTGTAAAGTCAGTTGAGCAAGAACCAGGCAAAGTAATCTTTGATCCTCTGAACCAAACTCCACTCAGTTTCTGTGTAAAATAAGAGGACTGCCTGTTCCGTTAACAAAACATTGTTAAAACCAACTTTATGTTGTTTATTGGCTGCATAAGCTCATGAGTTGTGTTTGCCTTACATGCTGTGAAGGAAGATAAATAGTTGCTTCATCTTTATTAACCATCTCCTCCTCCTCCTCCTCTCTGCAGGTAAAGGTAACTACTGGACTCTGGATCCAAACTGTGAGAAGTCGTTTGACAACGGAAACTTTCGCCGAAAGAGAAAGAGGAAGGCTGACAACATGACCACTGAAGAGAAACCCTCTTCCTCCCCCTCCGCCTCCCCCTCGTCTCTCTCTGAATCCTCCTCCTCAGAACCCAGCCCTAAAATTCCCAGCAGGCACTGCAGCAGCGGTGACTTTCCTGCGTTCTCAAGCTGCCCCCCCGACATCAACAGCTTCCTGTGTCACCTCCAGGACTCCTTCCCATCTCCTCATCCCCCTCCTCACACAGACTCCCCCTCCCTGTACATGCAGGTACCGAACCACGCCTCCCCCCCTCCTCCTCCTCAGGGATACGTCTCCTCTTACTCGCCGGGTGCTGTGGTGCCTCAGTGGGACTCCTGCAGCTCCTCTCCTCCTCTCTACTCCTCCCCATCTCCTCCTCTCTTCACCTCCTCCCAGTTGACCCAGTCACACTTCCCCTCCCTTGGTGACCCTCACCCCGGCTCTCCCCCGCTCTATACCGACCTGCAGACGGCGTCTTGCCTCCTGCCGGAGCTCCAGGAAGCCCAGCAGCTTCTTCAGGCCCATTGTGAGACTTTGTTCTCAGGTGGCTTCTCTGACACTCTGCCCCTCGACCCTCTGGTTCTCCAGCAGTGACACACCTGATGTGACACCTGATGTTTCGCCTGTTTACACTAAGAACTGATATAAATCATTCAGGTGGATGTTTGAAATATGCACTGAGCTGTAATGTGTTTGAATGTTTGTATTTATCGTTTTTTATTTCTTCTAAATGTTCAAATTAAAATTGAATGTTTTAAAGTGTTTATATGAACTTGATGTTTGTGTTTGGAATTAAAAAAAGAGACAACTGATTTGAATTATGAGCGTATCCTTAATTTTCACATATTTACCAGTTGCAAACAAACTGAGACAAAAAATACACAAGATTTATTCCTTTTAAAAAGGCTGATGAATAAGAAAGTTTAATAATAAAAGATATTTGGCAGCTGAGGCAACATCAGAAAATATATTATTGTATACAGAGCACTGCTATGAGCTAATGTGCTGTGGAAGTTGTTGAGGCCAAACTACCTTTTATTCTGAGCAGCAACAACTTCTAAACTTATCTTAAAACAGATCTTTTAACTTTCATATTTAACTAACACAATAATTGTTTTATGAATATGTACGCTTTTCCAAAATGCTTAGCCTATATCAATGTAAGCTTCTCTGACTGACTAGCACTGATGCAAGTTAGCCTCATATTAAAAATGATGTTAGCTGCTCAATCAGGCTATTATTAGTGTTTGCTGCTCAATCAGGCTAATATTAGTGTTAGCTTCTCAATCAGGCTAATATTAGTGTTAGCTGCTCAATCAGGCTATTATTAGTGTTAGCTGCTCAATCAGGCTAATATTAGTGTTAGCTGCTCAATCAGGCTATTATTAGTGTTAGCTGCTCAATCAGGCTAATATTAGTGTTAGCTGCTCAATCAGGCTAATATTAGTGTCTGCTGCTCAATCAGGCTAATATTAGTGTTAGCTTCTCAATCAGGCTAATATTAGTGTTAGCTGCTCAATCAGGCTAATATTAGTGTTAGCTTCTCAATCAGGCTAATATTAGTGTCAGCTGCTCAATCAGGCTAATATTAGTGTCTGCTGCTCAATCAGGCTAATATTAGTGTTAGCTTCTCAATCAGGCTATTATTAGTGTTAGCTGCTCAATCAGGCTAATATTAGTGTCTGCTGCTCAATCAGGCTAATATTAGTGTTAGCTTCTCAATCAGGCTATTATTAGTGTTAGCTGCTCAATCAGGCTAATATTATTATTATTATTATTATAATTTTACAGAAAAGAGCGGTAAGAATCATTCATAAAGAGCACTATAGAGAGCACACCAACGGGCTGTTTTTTGTTTTTTTGGGGGGGGGGGGGGGGCTTTTCTGTGCCTTTAATGGAGAGATAGGACAGTGGATATAGTCGGGAATCAGGGAGAGAGAGAGAGTGGGGAATGACATGCAGGAAAGAAGCCACAGGTGGGATGTGAACCCGGACCGCCCGCTTAAAACAACAGCCTCCATACATGCACACCAACCACTGCGCCACCAGCGCCCCAACGGGCTGTTTTTAAGATCAGGTTTATTGAAACTGAAAGATTTAGTTGAGTTACAGACACTTGTAGTTATGTTCAGAGCAAAGAGTAAAGTATTACCAGAAAGTTTACAAAAGCTCAGAAGATGAAGCATCAGTTTGCAAGGACAACTTTAAAACAGAAATGTATTTCTGTCATTGGAATTAAATTGTGGAATTCTTTAAATAGTGATTTGAAGGGCTGTGTTCAGATATTTTAGTTTAAGAAAATGTATAAAAACAAAGTTATCAGACGGTATGAAATTGGCAGTTAGTGTGTTTTGTGTGTGTTTTCCTTCTAATTTCTGAGGAAGTGAAGACTGAATTGTCAGATTTGTTTTATGTTGGCATGGTATTCATTCATTGATTGTAATTGGACAGAACCATCCAGACATTTATTGTTTGCTTTTTGAGTAAGGGGGCAGGCAAAACAAGATTTATTCTTCTCCCTGCTCCTTTCCGTACATGGGATAAAGTGTGAATTGTTTTTTTTCTTTTTCCTTTTCTGTTGTGTGTTTTGACATGTACGGAACAAATTAAAAAATGAAATGAAATGAAATATTCGTGTTAGATTTTAAATCAGGCTAATATAAGTGTTAGCCTCTCAATCAGGCTAATGTTCTCCTAAAATCACCAAATGTCACTTCCACAACAAATTGAATCTTAAATTTTCTTTGGATTTTGAAAAGTCTTGAATTTGATTTTATAAAAGTGTGTCTTTACGTCTGCAGGTGAGCTGATGTTGTTACAGTTCATTCAAATTCAGGTGTGTCTAAATATGCACTTGGGTCGAGTTGAGTGGGCTGAGTTTTGCTGTCTCGGCTGTAAATTGACTCTTCTCTGCAGTCTGAACTCTGGCGAGAATGCTTTCTTCTTCCTTTGTTCCCACTGAGATCCATGAGCTGGTGGGGGAATGATGACATCAGCACTTTCACACAACCAAACAAACATCAAATAAACAAATTAAACAAACAGTCGCTCTGTGATCCTCTGAGAATCTGCTGAGTCCTGATATCCCTTCTCAGGCATGGTTTCCTTGTGTTGAGATGGGTTTCATTGACTCTGCAGTTTTTACTGAGCAGGGCGAGTCAGCAGCAGAGATGATGAAGATTACAGGCCAGAGACTTTCAGTCAGCAGATCACACACACAGCACTCAGATTTCCCACAGACAGTGAAGTAGCTGCTAATCTAATGATCTGAAAGAAACTCGAACACAACACGACGGATTGAAACTTGAGACAAGTTAGACATGAAATAGTATTTCTTTTAGAATTTGAATTTGATTTGTCTTTTAATTTAACTTTAAAATGGACTCTTTTATTGTTAGTTAACAAGTTAATTTATCAAGATCTCAAGAAACTTTTAGCTTAAACTGAAATCATGTCGTTATCATGAGATAAGACAAATGTTAAAAAAACCCAAATTTACTCATACTCATGGTAAAATGGAGTAAATTAAAATGTCTAGATAACTCAGGGCTTCCGTACCAATCTGAAGTACTTAATAAACTAAATTTAACTCTTTAAACTACTTAGTAACATTTGTCTTAAAACTTTAGTAATTTTTCTGATTAGAATGGGTAGAATTAAATAAATATTAACACCATCTTTCTCCTTTTCAAACATATACTGTTTGTTTTTTTAGGAAAATTTTAGCTGATATTGTTATTGTTCATTTTTAGATCTAGTACTGTTTTTTTGCATTCATTATTTATTATTATTATTTCCTGTTTATATGTTGAAATACATATATCTAATCTAAATTGATCTAATTTATAATACAGTAATAATGTTTATATTTAATTCACTTATGAACCTTTTAGCTCTCTGTACCTCGAGTGTATTTTAAAGCTTAGAGTTTTTCAGTTGTGCTTACATAAAACTTTGGATGCAGGAACCTGTAACAGAACGTTGGAGTTGGCTTTTCATCAATGCTGGAGATTAAAAAGTCTGTATACTTCAGGCTATCTTGGGAAAATTCAGCATATTTGTTGTTGAATATGTATTTTGTGTAAAATCAAAATCTGCGAGTTAAAGCAGTCAGATTAAGTGTGGGGTACTACGGAATAGTACATTTTAAAAGTACTTTAAAATGTACTATTCCGTAGTACCACTTACAATTAGTGCCATTTCTTTTACTATTAACGATTTACTGTCTTACTTCACCTGACCTAAAAAGGGTTTTTGTTTTATTTTGGGGGATTAATACATTTTTAATGTGTTGGCTGAAAATGAGCTCCCTGAATGCAGCATGGTGTGAAATACAAAGACAGCATCAGAGTTTAAATGAAGGTTATTCTCTGTGAGGTCTGGCACACAAAGGACGGCGTAATCACACAGCCGCTAACAGCTCAGGTTTAATTAAGTATCCATGTTAATGTTAATGTGTCCACTGATGTCGTCCATTGATGTGTGTGTGACCATAAACAGGCGAACTCTGACAGACAGATACCATCAGATGATCAATGCAGCTGAAAGACATCTGATAGAGTCCTCTGTTTAGACACAACATGTGTGTGTGTGTGTGTGTGTGTGTGTGTGTGTGTGTGTGTGTGTGTGCGTGCGTGCGTGTGCGTGCGTGCGTGTGTGTGTGTGTGATTTATGGATGAAGTCAACAGCACCGTAAGTGTGCTGTTTGTTTACACACCTCCAATCCTCAGACAGAAATGCCCTCAGGACACACACACACACACACACACACACACACACACACTCACAGGAGTGAATGTCATCAGAGACAGCTGAAAGTGATCTTTATTATCACAATAAACACAGCATAGAGGAGTGTGTGAGCAGCAAATTAAAATGTCTTTAAGTGTTTTCGTTTAACATGAAACAACACACACACACACACACACACACACACACACACACACACACACACACACACAAACACACACACACACGTGCACACAAAGATCATCACATCTGTTTCAGCTGTAGGTAATGCTTCCTGTTTGTTTGTTGTGTTATTGAGCTTTGTAAATTATAAATTCAGATCCAAAAAAGTGTGTTGAGTTTGGCAGAGGTAGACCAACATCTCCTGTGTCCTATTAGTTCAAAGCTCTGTTTTTATGAATGAAGTGTGGTGTGTTTGCAGAAGAAGATATACTTTTCACTGTCGTTGAACATGCTGCACACACATGCACAAACAGGATCCTGTGGACATGCACTGATGGAGAGATGTCAGAGTGAGGAGGGCTGCACACAGTGAGCGCTCCTGAGCCAGTGGGGGGTTCGGTGCCTTACTCAAGGGGGCCTTGACAGTACTCAGGAAGTGACTTGGCACCTCTCCAGCCACCAGACCAACTTCCAGATTTTTCCACATCGGGACTTGGCCCCACGACCCTTACTTTCCCAGCCCAAAGCCCTAAAGACTGAGAGAGTGGTGTAACAGCTGTTCGTGGTAAAAGAAATAAAAATAAACAGCAGATAGACTTAAAGCTAATTTAAGATTCAGCTCATTACATCATTATCATGCTTTACTCATTTCTGCAGCTCTTAGTTTAATCTCTGCGTTGTTTTAAAAAGTAGTTTATTTGATTCATAATCATTAAACTCTGACGATGACTCATTAACAGACGTGTTTTAATGTCTTTGATGTTATTTCAGTGTTTCAACCTTAACTACTATATCATGAAAACTATATTAAAAAGTAATTCTGGTGATAAAACTTTTCTCAATTGACTTTTTAGAAATGGGAATCCAGGACACACACACACACGCTCACACACACACACACACACACACACACACACACACACACACACACACACACACACACACGCTCACACACACACACACGCTCACACACACACACACACACACACACGCTCACACACACACACACGCTCACACACACACACTCACACACACACACACACACACACACACACACACACACACACACACACACACACACACACACTGTGTCAGTCGTATCTGATCTGATAGTTTTCATCAAACTGTTGATGACACAACACGAAGAGGAGGGCTGAAAGTGTGCCGTCTGTTTACTGAAACACACACACACACACACTCACACACAGACGGTTTGATGACATAATTTATTAAACCTCAGGATTTGAATGTCAGACTGGGTGGTATGATGCTCACAGTTAGATCTCTGCTGACAGACGATTTATGGTTTTATTTCTCGGAGGTTAAAAGTGTAACAGAGGATCAACTGCTCTGCAGGAGGTGAATCAGAGGTCTGGAACTTTAGTTTTAAGAAAAAACTGTATCGATGCTGCGCATTCATGCAAATATATGTGCAATTAATAAACTGAAATAAAGTGCGAGAAACATTCTGATGAGAATCTGCTAAAAGAGGTTAAAAAACTAGGGGTCTTGCCGGAGAAACTCCGAGTGAAGTCCGTGCGGAAAATTCACATATAGCTTAAAGCCACTCCGGGTAGACTAATCTCTGTGGGTTTTCAGGAGATCTGTATGTGTGAAAAGGGTTCAAGTAACACTTAAAAAGTGAAACTTTGGCCTTCTGGTTATATCCAACTCCCCATGTACAACATGGAGGTTATAGTCATCACAGCGGCCGAGGGTTTGAATCAGACCTCTGCATTTTATTTTTATTTTATTTTTTATTTGTTTATTTTACAGGGACACTTGCAACGAGTCGATGCAGGGGGTTAGGGTTAGGGTACAGTTTGTATACAGGTTTCTAGCTGTGGCTAATTTGCAACCCCCATCCCTGACTCGGTTTTTGCGATTTAAAAAGAATCATTAGACTTAAAGAAATACAGAAACAGTAATACTTTACAAATATAGAACCATTACAAACTCAACACAAACAGAAGACTAAATAAGACCAACCAGTAAAATGAGGATTCAAAAGGCTCTGACACACCAAGCAGCCGGCAAAGAACTAGTGGTGACCAAGGGCGTCTGTTGGCATCGCCTCTCGTCTGACCAAAAAGTTGTACTTGAACACATCGCAAAGACTAAAGCCAACGGCCAACCACCACGTACATTCTGCAGTGAGGGGAAATAACTCTCCATGCAGGCGGCGGTAGTCCATTGTTACAATACCAGAAGACCATTTTCACACCGCTGTCGCTCACCACTCGTATTATAGGTGGCCTACCAATGGAGAATAATGTCTGATAAAAAGTTGAAAATGGCGCTGGCGTTGTCAGCACTTGGTCTTTTAGTGGAAAAAGAAAAGAAGAGGCGGAGGAGACAATGGGTGAAAGCATGGATACTACAGAGGCATGCTCAAGGGGCTTTACAGAACCTGACAGGAGAGCTGGAGAGAAATGAAACTTCCGAACAGCCAATCAGAGAGATTCCTCTCACCGACCTCCAATGCTGATTCAACATGTCGAATTGGCTGAAAAAAAGCCGATGGGGGGCGAAGGAGCCGGATACACCGCAAAAACTTGAGCGACGAGCGCTCACCGGCGGTCCAACTTGAACTGACAGCCGACGATCTCCTTGGTGTGTCAGGGCGTTAAGAGGAAACAGTCAAAGCTCACAGACCTCCTTCTGTTTCAGCTTCTACTCGTGTCTTAAAAACCTTGGACTCTGTCAGTTTGGCTGCATGTTACCCCCGACTCTCCCCTCCAGACATTTCCTGCCTCTCTCTCTAGTCGTCCTGTTTGATAAAGGCTAAAAAAAAGGGGCACATTTTGATTCAGCTCCTTGTGAACCTCCACAGCAGTATCCTGAGATTTCATGACAATAAACAGGCCGAGAGTTTGCTGAAATAATAACATTGTGATGCAGATTTGTAAAAAGTCAGAATTCATGATTTATCAGGTTTGTCTGCAGAACGAGAAGCAGACGAATCTTAAAAATGTTTGTTTTGGTTGAGCTACTTGTGATGTGAAGTCGTAACTTTTATCTGTCTGTCTTTGTAATAACTATTAACTTTGTCTGTTATAATCCCTCTGAACTGAACTGTCACCTGCTTTACGTCTGATTTGTTTCACGTTAATTACTCCAGTCATTCTTTAAGGACATGACTTAATTCAAATTTTTATGATCAGGTTGAAGCTTCAAATGATTCTGAAATATTAGATTATTAGAAATATTTTACTATAAGAAACATTGGACACAGCTGTGTTACAGGAGTAAGGAGTTTATGTTGTTCAGGTGTATCAGTTTATTATTATTTCTACCAAGTTACCACCATAACTGACATAACGTCCCGATTCCGTCTTTCTGTGTGTGTGTGTGTGTGTGTGTGTGTGTGTGTGTGTGTGTGTGTGTGTGTGTGTGTCAGTGGTCCTGCCTCAGCATGTCGTCCACCCCTATAAGAACTTTTCCTCCAGTTTCTCCTGAACTAATAACAACAGGAGAATGTGTGTGTGTGTGTGTTAGTGTGAGTGTGTGTGTGTGTGTGTGTGTGTGTGTGTGTGTGTGTGTGTCTTTGAACGCCTCATGAGAAAGTCAGCAGACGGTTCATTAATAAAAAATGTCACAGAGGACAACGGCTCGCTGATGAACCTGAACACCACTCTTTCATGTGTTTTGTTTTTAAACAGCTGATTTAACACGACCGTCCACTTTAATCTACGGTGGCCCTGAAGGTCAACTGTACAAACACTTCATCACTGGAAAAACGGTTTCACTAAACACAGTAACATTAACGTTTCCTGACATTTGTAAGTGTTTGGTGAAATGTTTTTAATAATAATAATTCATTTTATTTAAAGGCGCCTTTCAGAGCAGAGAATGAACATTAAAAAGACAAATTTACAGGATGTATAAAATCATTAGAGGATTCATGAGACAGGATGGAGAATGGTCAGAACATTCTGTGTTTCGAGATGAGATTTTTTTGTAAATGGAGAGAGAGTTAAAATAATGAATGTCTGGTGGGAGGGCGTTCCAGAGGCGGGGGGCGGAGCAGGACTGTTGGCTGTGGTCACCAGAACAACAAACAAATAAAATAATAACTTTATTCATAAAACACAGGTTAACAAAGTGCTTCAACAGACAAGCAAGTGTGAGGATGAACATCAGAATCAGCCACACTCCGTAAGTTTAAGCTCCTCCCACCTCGTCAATCAGCACAGATTTAAAACAGACATTTCCTCGGTCTGACGAGCTGCCGTCTTTGAACACCTGCTGAATATACTCACCTGTCAGCAGTATCAGCATTACTACAGCATCAGTATTTCTGCTTCACACACGCACACACACACACACACACACACACACACACACACACACACACTGTGTTTTATCTCATTATTTTCTCTCTTTGTTAATAAATGTGGAGTCTTTAGTTTAAAGTTGAAGGTTGAAGTAAGTGTCCTCTCTCCTGCATATTAAAATTTAAATCATGAATTTATAAAGCTCCACGTTTACCAGGTGCAACAAAACAATTCTAAACACATTTACTCATTAAAGTTTATATTTCAACAAAGCAACAACCTCCAGTGTTGAAACATGAAGCTGATCCTGAAGTGTAAAATCCTGCAGTTCCTGGAGTGTCCACTAGAGGCTGGCTGCAGAAGCACAGGAAGTCACATACACACCCATTCAAAAAAGCCTGTTTTCACAGCAGAGATTAACATGTTTACAGCCTGGTTCAAAAAAACCAAATAGGTCTGATTAGCTCATGTCTCGATCGGCGCACACTGTACGGGGGGTGAATGTTTTGATGACTCATCAGTTTTGATTTGATGAACGATAAGAGTTATTCACAATAAGTCGTGTAGCTGACCTGATTGACAGCTGGGCGCGCTGTAACGGTTTGTCAGGAGGTTTAAAACTCGCCTCAGTTCCAGCTCTCAGCCTGTCGTTAGGTTGACTGAAAGTTAGACTGAGACAGCATTTCCAGCATGGAGACCGCCATCGATGGGACTCCAGCGCCCCCTGCAGGAACAGACGGGTGACGCCACTCAGGCTTCAAACATTCATATTAACAGTCTATGGTCTGACTTAAACAGAGTTTCTATACTGTTTAAAATAATGTATATGAAGTGAAAATGTCTGACGTTAACATTTAAAAAGTCTGTTAGTGTTTGGAAACTAAAAGTGGAACGTTCTCTGCTCCTGTCGTCATCAGGACGCTTTTAACAGATTTAGTTTCTCGCTGAGAATAATAGTTTAAACAGAAAGCCCTGGCCATTTAAAGAGACAAAACATATTTATGATAGTGAAGTGTGTTTCATTGCTCCCTGTCATTGTTTTAATCCTCCGTCAGGTTCAGACTTCTTCTTGCTCAGAGGCACGTCAGCAGGCAGCACTGCGGCGTGTGTGGTCGACCCACTAACTGCCAGGCTGATGGCTTGATGCCTCACATTTGCATAACGTAACACACACAAACACACACACACACACACACTGACAGAGAGTGTGTGTGTGTGTGTGTGTGTGTGTGTGTTTGTGTGTTCAGGCCTGCAGCAGAAACCTTGAAACAAGAAAACAAACAGCCAATAGGAGGAGAGTATTTCAAATGCATCCAACATGAATCAGTGGGTCTTAAATAATTTATTTATGTTATAAAAACTTGTTAAATAAACTCTGATCCCTCACCTCATTGGCTGACAATTTTCTGGTCCTCAGATAGAAACTTGACAGGTTCTTTTACAGCGTAGACGTTGGCTCCGCCCCCACATGCAGGTACACTGACAGCTTTAATGAAGACGACCCTGTGTTTCCTGTCGCGTCCGTTAAAGTGAAACCATCTGATCCGGTTCAGGTGAGACCGTCGGGCGGCCTGCCTGTCTGTCTGTCTGTCTCTCCGTTGCCTCTGGCTCTGTGTTGACAGGAGTTTATGATCCTCACAGTTCAGAGATTTGTGGACGAGTCTGAACAGGACGGAGGGGGGTGGGGGGCGGAGGAGGAACAATCTCTCTCTTCCTTTTTTTCGTGCCCTCAGGCTGAAGGATCGAGATCACCTTCAACTCTACCTGCTCTGACGGGTCACTAACACCTACATCGCCGTCGTCCAATCAACAGAAAAGCTGACCTCTTTCTAAACGCCACTCGACCTTTACACTTCAGGGAATAATCAACGATCCACAGGACTGTACCTGGTTTATATAAGGGCTCTGGGCCAAACAGAAGGCCCCCCCCCCCCCAGAGTCACAGTTAGGTTCAGGTTTATTGAAACACCTGAGGGGTCTTCGGGGCAAACACTGATCACACGTGGTGAAGGAGAGGTTCCGTTTTTAAGCTCCTCTAGAAGCCCTGACAGAATCCTAACGCCACCTTTAAAGGTCTAGATAGGTCCAGATATTTTCCTGCTGAGCGTCATGTGTGAACACAAACAGCTGAATGTTTCTCTCTTCACCCGGAGTTTCTCCTCCAGCCTCCTCGTATTTATTCTGCAGAAAGTCAGAGTGAGCTGATGTGAGAACGCAGCAGGATATAATCAGGAGAATTCACCTGGAGCGAGTGGGAGGGGGTGGTGATGTTTATTCTCTGTGATCGCTGCACGACCATAGACTGTCTGCACGCCACCTCTACCATCTCTGTGCTCTAATGAACCTGCTGCATTATGTTTCCTGTTCTCCAGTATGTTCTTCTCCACTCTTTAGTTCACATTGAGATTCTGTTAGTGGAGTGTTAGCATAAAGATGAAGACATGGTGAACACATCTGTCCAATCATCAGAGAGATGTTGGGCTGACACATAAACAGGTCACATTCAGTCACTCTGTGTTCGACTCTGCAGCCTGAGATCAAACCTTTAAAGTCTTTACACTCGTGTTTATAAAGTTTGATTTGGTGATCACAACCCTACATTTATTATTTAAAGTATAGCATCAGTTTAAACTCCTGAGAAGAGCTCTGGGTGTCTGACGCTCAGTGTGAAGATAAGAGCACTTTGGGTTGGAGGGTTTCTGTTTTGAGCGCTGCCTCCCGGTGGTCATAGGAGGAACTACAGCTGTAGAAAGTGATACAACGCTGCCCTCGTGTGGCGGAAACAGAACAGCAGCAGAGTGAACCACCAAAAAAACACGTTAATTTGAAATCACACAACTATACATTACGAAATAAAAAAAAACCCAATATATTATTTTATTTCCAACATCATGTGTGGATTATAAATTCAGAATTTTCACTTCTTACAAATCTACATGTGATGTTAGACCAGGGGTCTTGAGGCCATCATTTTTATTTAACATCCTTTATTAATCCTGAGGGTTAATTCTGTTGTTACACTCTGAGAGACATGCTTCTCACTCTTGCACAAACAGCATCAGAGGAGAGATTTTAGAGCGAGCTGCTAAACAGGGAGCACCATCAGAGCGGTTGGGGATTTGCTGCCTTGCTCAAAGGCTACCAGAACAACTTCCACACTTTGGTCCGCACCGGAACTTAAACAGACGACTCTCTGGTTCCCAACCCGAGTCCTACAGACCGATCTACAGCTCTTAAACTTTTGAAATAGAATCCTCAAACTGAATATAAAGATGAAATCTACAAAAACAGAAAATGTTTGTTTGGATTCTGAAGTTTTCCATTGAAACGTTCGTATTACCGATGACCTTTGGAATTTGACCTTTTGTTTTTGAAACATATGTGGATGTAATGTTTCTCATGATTGCCTCGAGGCGTCGAGTCTCATCACATCAAATATAATCCACATTCAACCGACGAGTTCAACTTCTTCTGTGAAGATAAAATGAGCGGAACAAAAGTCGACTTGTTTCTGAAAACGCAGCGAGCAACATTTCAGACGCTTCCAGTTGACCTGTTCAGACGCCAGCACTTCAACATGTTTCCTTAAAGTCTGATCATATGGTTAGGTTGCCGCTCCCCCACCTCTGGAACTAACTCCGAAAAACCATCAGAGACCCCCCCCCCCCCCCCGCCCCCCCTTCAAGACCCCTCTAAAGAATCACTTCTCATATAACCACTAACAGACTCCGTCCTCCTCCATCTGACATTATTTCTGTTGTTTTGTTTTGTTGTTTGTTAAGCATCTTTGAGTGTTTAGAAAAGCTGCACAAAAGTCACATTTATTATTTTTATCATTCCAGTCACTACACATCAGACCGATCTGACCTCAAGCTGTGAAGAATCAGTTTCATGTTTCCTGAAGTTTCCTGTTATTGTAAAGTGTTTTATATTTACAGGGACTGTTGCAAAAACAAAAGAATATTAAATCATGTTGCAGAGAACTTTTCGCTGTTAATATTTATTTCTTATTTTTCTACTTTGTGAAATCTCAATTCAACAACAAAAAATACACTTTTTGCTGCTCTGATGTTCAACAATATTATCCTTGTCTTTGCATTAATTTAGGACAACCTGTTCTAAAAATTACAATAAATTAACTGAAATTATAAATTACAATAAACAATGTAGGCTCAATCTAATAGTTTTGTTATAAGTCTACACTAATATAACTAAAGAAGAATAATCTAGGCTACATAAATATTTAGCGCAAGATACCGCTAAGTAACCATGGTAACACACAGTTCCTGTTTCCACCTGAGAGAGGGAAGTTTGTCCCAAAGCCTGCCGCTGTATTTCTACCTACACCTTAATGAAGGAGACATCATTCAGCTGAGAGTGTGACTTCTAATGGAGTGCACTCCGTCACGGAGGGGGAGGGTTTGGTTTGAAAAAGGGCCAAAGAAACTACAAACAGTCAGTTCACTTTTTTAATAAAAAAAACTTTCATAAAGAATTCAAAGTAAACGTTTTAACAACATGAGAAACTCAGAATCCTCCAGAGAGTCTGAAGAGAAACCACAGAAGAAGAAGGTGAAGTCTTTAAAGCTCCAAACATTCAAACTGAGAATCCACAGATTGTTTCTGATTTATCCACCAAACTGTTGATATTTCTAAAATAAATTCATGATAAATTGTTTGTTTTAAAAAAAAAGTAGAAAATTCATTTTTTAATCACCGTGCAGTGACATCATGAGAAAGACAACAGCTGACTGTTTATTTACAGTTTGAAAAAAAGAAAAGATCTATTTAATCTCCTCGCTCTGACGTCCAGGACAATGTTAGCCTAGCTTAGCATAAAGACTGGAAGCAGGGGGGAAACTGTTAGCCTAGCATAAAACTGTTAGCCTAGCTTCGCCGTCCACCGCCTGAAACGTCGTCATATTTACGTCTCGTTACGTTCATTAATCAGGTGCAGACACACAAACGTAAAAAGACAACAGTGAGAAGAACAGGAGGGTTTCCTGTGACCTCGGAGCAGAGCGGCTCTTCGATTGGCTGCCGCCTCAGAGCGGTTTGGGCAGGCCGCTCACCTCCTGTGCACACTCGTCGTAGGCGTCCTGATAGTCCGGGTGAGGTTTGATCAGGATCACACACGTCGGCCGCTTGGAGCCCGCAGACGAACCCAGGTCCTGAAACCAGAGCAACAAACATCAGACTCCACCCACTCGGGAACACACGCCGTCATAAATACATCAAGTCAAACATGGCCGGCGTGGATCGAAACATCTTGAAGTCATTTTTATGTTGCAGCTTGAATCTGCATCAGCTGAACAAACATTTTAAACTGGAATAAAAACATTGACACTTTTAATAAATATTTATTCCTCTTCCTCTTTAACACCGGAATAACCAATAACCATAAATAAAATGCTGACATTAGCGCCGTCATTACCGAGCGTGCGGCCGCCGCCATCACACACTGCACGCCATCTGACGTGATTAAACATTCCTCTCCGCTCAGTGTTTATTGCACGCTGTGTTGGCAGAGAAAGGGACGCAGAGCGAGATCTCAGGCGTCGATTAAAGTCGGGTCACTGCGACAAACTGTCGTTAAACAGGGCGAGCCAGTTCGCTTGTTAACCCTTTCAGACCTCATTAGTTCAGAGTTAATAAATTCATCTCAGAGTCGACTTCGTAAAAAAAACAACAACAAAAAAAAAAAACGTTTCTTCACATTCGTCTGATTCACTCGTCGACACAGCGCGAGGAACTGATTCATGTCATCGATACGGAAACGGTTTGAAAGAGCTCATTACTGGAGTTTTAAACGTGGTTACAATTTAGCGATTAATCTTGACTTTGAAAAAGACGCAATTGGTAGGGATGTAACCGTATCGTCGATAGCTTGACTTTTGTTTCAGCCTCAGCGAGAAAGCGGAGGGAAGTGGGAACTACGAAGACCAACATCCTTTGCAATCCGCTCGCTGCCTCAGCTCAGCGAAAACTTGTGTTGAACGTGAGGGAGGACAGAGACGAAGCTGTAGACGCTGCGGCTGCTTTTTAAATCGCCGCGTGGAAGCGTTTCTGTTCCAGTGTCGAGAAATGAGACGGGTGGGGAAAAAAGATGCTGACACCGACACGGAGGTGACCTACACGACGAGGAATACGAGAAGCCACTCGGCGAGGAAAAAGTCCAGCCGTGCCCAATACTATGCAGGAAGTGTTTGCTTAACCCTGATATGGAGAGTGACGTGTTTGTTTAGGTCATGTGACCCGTCTCATCGCCTGCCTCCGTGTTCAATATTATCACACCATGACATTTTGATATCGTTAGTTCAGCTGCTGCAGAGCGCTAACACAGGTTGGACCAGAGGTGTGTTTGTCTCACCACTTTAGAGGGGATGTAGGCGTACGGCATGCTCCTGTCCTCGCACATGACGGGCAGGTGACAGTACACGTCAATGGGCAGCGTGTCTCCGGCCAACACCACGATCCTGCGCACACACACACACAAACACGTTTAAGGTTAGTTCACACCTGCAGTGTAGCATGCATGTGATTAATGACATGTGACAAACATGGCCGCCTCACCCCTTCTCTCCTTTGTTGATGAACTTCTGAACTTCTTTCACTCCTCTGCGGATGTTCTTCACTTTGGCAGCTGCAACAGAATAAACATCATCAGTATGACGTCACCACGCGTTTCTGTGCATGCAGGACTCAGGACAACATCTCATTATTGATGTGATGTAAGCACGATTATAATTGATAGTCCAAACACTCATACAAGATCTGATTTGATCACATACAGTGTGTAAAAACTCTAACAGACAAACTAGAGTTAAACTCGTTATTTAAAAAAAAAAAAACCTAGTTTGGAACAGTTTCCTTTAAATCACATGAACCCGCAGAGCAGCAGCTGATAGCAAAAGTACCTCTATGATGGCTTTAAATTAAAAATAATAATGAGCCGAATTAATCAGCAGAATCTAAAGATTAAATGTGAATCCAAACTCTCGACCTGCTGCGGCCGGAAAGTCTGCAAACACACCGGAGAAAGTAAAAACCCGCAGATTTGAAAAGGGATTTGGTGATCTCTGAATAAAACAGTAAACGGACAGCAGAGAGGAGGATTTCATTGTACCCTTTTTGACGCATTTGTAGAGCTTCTTGCTGAGTTTTTTGGAGGCCAGTGGTTGAGCGATCGGGTTCACGTTAGCGACCAGATCCTGGTACGACCTCTCCGTCCCGTCCGCAGCCACCGGCTCCTCTGCGTCCACCGGAAGCTTCTCCTTCTTCGTCTTCGTCATTTCGGGTCCAAATTAATCAAATAATTATCGATAACCGTTGAATGTTTTCTGATCTGAGTTCTCCCGAGCGCTAACACAACCAGCAGTCTGTGGGGAAGCCGCACGTGTTGGACTTTCTTCTTCTTCTGTTCGTCTCAATACAGAACACAACAGCGCCCCCAGAGGACCGGAGAGTAACAACAGACTGCACTTTCAGAATCAGAAAGACTTTATTAATCCTCAGGGGGACAATCGTTCGTTACAGTTACACACAATAACCCCACACACCCCGCTCTGTTGGACGTGGAGGTGGTACAGGTATCATCATTTCTAATACCTGGAAATTCAATAAACTCTTCCCACTGAGCAACAACTCTTCATTTGAATATCACACAATTTTGGTAACTGCTCCTATTAAAATGTACATTGCTATCATTTACCGCCCACCAGGGTGTAATCTGAATGATTTTGTTGTGGAACTGGATATGCTACTCTCAGAAATCCCTGATGATGGAACACCACTGATTGTAATGGGAGACATGAATATACACACTGATAAAGCCCAGGCAACAGACTTCCTTGCTCTCCTATCCTCATTTGACCTCACGCAGGTCCCAACTCCTCCTACCCACAAAGCTGGCAACACTCTTGATTTAATCCTGACTCTGAACTGCTCGACAGCAAACCTGACTGTCACCCCTCTACATCTATCAGACCACTTCTTTGTTCAATTCACAATCTCCTTGCCGGAACTCCCTCAGGCACAGCCACAAATGTCGTCATACCACTAAAACATGCGATCGCTCAAGCCAGCTCAGCTGTCTAACGAGGTCTTGGCTGCCATGCCTGCCCAAAAGGTCTTTGCCGCACTCTCTACAGACGAGGCTACAGACACACTCTGCTCCACACTAGCCTCATCTCTGAACAAACTCTGTCCTCTGGTGTCCAAACCCGCTCGCAAAACCCACCCTAGCCTATGGCTCACTGAAGTCATAAGAGAGCAAAGAGCAGGGCTGAGAGCAGCAGGGAGAAAATGGCAAAAATCCAAACAGTCCGCTGACCTCAATGACTATAAGCAAAGACTTGTCTCATTTTCCTCCAGCCTGAAAACGGCCAAGACAACATATTATCAGAACAAAATATGCAATGCCACAGATACAAGAAAAATGTTTTCTGCTTTTAACTCACTGCTTCAACCACCTCCTACTCCACCCTCCGATCTGTTCACACCAGACATGTTTGCCTCGTATTTTACTGAAAAGGTTGCAACCATCAGTAACCAGTTTTCTGAGCCTGACCAACTCAGCCCAAAGGCACCAACCAAAAGTGCCTCACTCGACTCATTCTCCTCTCTGACCGAGGATGAAGTCTCTAAGCTTGTGCTAGACTCTCGGCCCACCACCTGTCTTCTGGACCCAATACCATCAAGCCTCCTGCATTTCATCTCCACTTAACGCAGCATATCATCAACTCCTCTCTGTTAACGGGTGTGTTCCCCATCGCATTCAAGCAAGCTTGGGTCACCGCATCTCAGGATCTGCCCTCTGCTGGTTCGTGTCCTATCTCTCTGGGCGATCGGAAGGGAGAAGTGTCCAAAGCGCACAGCTTATCCACAGGGGTACATCAAGGGTCAGTGCTTGGTCCCCTTCTCTTCTCCATATACACGAGCTCACTTGGTTCAATAATCTGCTCTCATGGCTTCTCATACCACTGCTATGCTGATGATACCCAGCTCTTCCCGTCATTCCCGTCAGATGATGTTACAGTCTCAGCAAGAATCTCACTCTACCTTGCTGATATTTCTAAATGGATGAATGAACGCCACCTTCAACTCAATCTTTCAAAGACTGAGATCCTTGTCATCCCAGCCAGTCCCTCTATGCAACCACAGATCAATATCCAGCTAGGTACAACCAAACTCATGCCCACGAAGTCTGCCCGGAACCTGGGTGTCATGATTGATGACCAGTTAACTTTTAAGGTTCAAGTAGCCTTGATTGCCTTGCCGATCAGACCTTACCTGTTAGAACATGCTACACAGCTCCTGGTACAGGCTCTTGTGATATCACGCATCAATTATTGCAACTCTCTACTGGCAGGTCTTCCTACATGCACTATCAAACCTCTGCAAATGATACAAAATGCAACAGCACGACTGGTCTTCAACCTTCCTAAAAGAGCACATGTCACTCTGCTGTTCATCTCCTTACACTGGCTCCCAGTTACTGCTCGCATCAAATTTAAAACTCTGCTGCTCGCTTACAAAACAGCGACAAAAACGGCTCCTCCTTACTTTAACTCTCTCATCCAGGTCTACACTCCCTCCCGCCCACTACGCTCTGCCAATGAAAGGCGTCTGATCCAACCTTCACAACAGGGTCCTAAGTCTCTGACTAGACTCTTCTCCTCTGTCGCCCCCCGGTGGTGGAATGAACTTCCAAACTCCATTCAATCTGCAGAGTCCCTCTGCACCTTTAAGAAAAAGCTAAAGACCCAGCTCTTTCAAGAATACCTACTAACTTAATGATGATGGTCTCGATATTATTGATGATGATGATGGTTGTGACGATGTTTTTTGTTTGATAACGAAGACTTATAAGATGGTTTCTATACTGATTAGAGCTCTCAAGAACTGCCCTCAATGTTGTGCTTTGCCTCTGGTCACTTCCTGTCAGCACCTGTGTGTCCAATCGAACTCAAAGCTGATCGTTTGCACTTACTGACATTGTTCTCTTTTTTTCTAGATCCTTGCTTGTGTTGTACTTACTCTCTGATGTACGTCGCTTTGGATAAAAGCGTCTGCTAAGTGAATTGTAGAATTGTAGAATTGTAGAATAAAGCAGCAGAAATATGTTCATATAAATATAAATCGTTTTGATAAACAGTTTAAAATACCTGATTATCTGATACTGCTGCTGTAATGGAGGTGCACCTGTGTGATGACGTAAATCATTCATAGCACAGAACAATTTTTTTGCAGCACGATTAAGGTCGTAGGTATTCATGGGTCTTTAGCTTTTTCTTAAAGGTGCAAAGGGACTCTGCAGATCAAATTAATTTGGTAGTTCGTTCCACCACCGAGGGGCGACAGAGGAGAAGAATCTAATTAGAGACTCAGGACCCTGTTGTGAAGGTTGGATCAGACGCCTTTCATTGGCAGAGCGTAGTGGGCGGGAGTGAGCGTAGACCTGGGCCATATCCGAATTGCCAAGTACATACTCAATCTTTCAGCAGGCAGTAGGCAGTACGTACTATCCGTGCTGCATACTGTTAGTACCTACTATTCAGTATGCAGATATTTGTTCCTACTTCTTCTGATTCATTCAGTATGGAGGTGGCGTCATTTACGTTTCCCGAACCGGCCGCATTCACCCGTTTGTTTTTGTTTAGCTTTATTCAATAAGAGTAATGCACATATACAGTCAGGTAAAAACAATATTACAATGTAAATCAAGTAAAAGGCAGATTAAATAACTAAATAACATACAGTACATAAAGAAAAGTACAAATGAAAGACAGTAATATACAGAATATAAAATAAAATAAACCAATAAAGACGCATTTAAATAGTGAAATCATTATTTAAATAGAGGGAGAAAGGTTTTATAATAATTCAGATATTTGTTATATTTTCTGTTGTTAATTAAAAGTAGTGATTTCAGTCGGGACTTTAACTCTAGATTAAAAATTGATTCAATTAATCCACGCTCGTTTGTTTTGATTTGGAGGCGCACGTGACGTGCTGATTTACGTTTAATTTCGCACAGCATTGTGGGTGGTAAAATACAATTCATTTCCTGAAAGCACGCATCTGATCCATACTGCATAAAACCCGGAAGTTAGTATCCATACTGAAATGTTCAGTATACTGAGGTGGACACAAAAAATGCATACTGAATGACCACGAAAGTTCAGTCTACTGAAACTCCCTACTGAAAAGTACGTACTGCCTACTGAACTGTGGCTATTCGGAAAGGGCCCTGGATCAGAGAGTTTAGGGAAGGAGGAGACGTTTGTAAGCGAGCAGCAGAGTTTTACATTTGATGCGTGCTGTAACTGAGCCAGTGGAGGGAGATGAACAGTTGAGAGACATGTGGAGAAACTTAACACTCAATTCTCTTTTTACCATTAAAAACAAATGATATAAACACACAGATCCTCGATATGAAACGTCCGCCTCCTCGCCACGCTGCAGGATCATAAACTCATAGGACACCTTCAGGAAGTGTTTTATTACATTTCAGGATAAATGAAACAAGTGTTGCTAAATCAAAGAACTAAAAAGACTTTAAAATAAATAAACACAAACATGAAGTCAGGAAAAATTTAAACAATCACAGTCATTCACACATGAAGTCAAACATGAGTTATCTAAATGTTAAAGAGCTCGTCGATATGTAAGAGGATGGACAGGAGGCAGTGATGTCACAGCCATGATGTCATCAGCGGCTGATGATGTCACCCAGCACGGCGGGAAGTTCCCTGCTCTTCATCTCTCTGGAGATCTGACACCAGACGCAGGACTGACAGAAGACGGAGCACACACAGTCTGTGCACAGGCTGCCCTGAACACACACACACACACACACACACACACACAAAGGTGTCAGGATAAACACACACACATTGAATATAGATGAACAGTCCTGTACTCACTCTGATGCCATAGCGGTGGCGTACAGAGACCCTCATGGACATGGTGATGGGGTGGGTGCAGACGCCGCAGACGTCCAGTAAGGGGAGACAGAGACACTGACCGAGTGCTTTAGAGGTGATACAGGCAAAGCAGGGACAACACCAGAACGCAAAACAGCCTGAAACACACAAACACAATTTTTGGTAATTAGATAGAAACCACGCTGTAACGGCTGCAACAGGTAAACGGGCTGTAAGAAAATCGTGTCAGTCGGTGATGTCCCTGTCTCTGTTGTGTATGTTGTGTATATTATTACATATATGACTGAAAAAATATTATCTATGATATTTTTATGTCACTGTTGGTGAACTAGCAGTATAGAAAGTGTGAGCTTACATTCTCTGGTGTCGTTGCGGCAGTCACAGATCCCAGAGCTCCACTCTGCCGCATCATCAGAGAAAGCCCCCAGAGGACGAGGCTGCGTGCGCACGGACGAGCTCATCCTGCAGCACAACACAGGACACGCAAACAACTACACACACATGTACACAATTCATACTGACTGTTTAGAATATGTGTAAAGGTCAAATATACTTCCTTTTGAACCAAGCCTAAACGACCTGCTGCATCGTGAACGTAAATCTTCACAAAACAAGTACACTCATGTGTCAGAAGGAGGGCTGTCAGACTGTCATGTAACTGTCTTAAGCTGAGAGTACTTGACTTGCTGTTTGCTTTTATTTTGAAATACAGTAAACAGCTTCCTGTAGATGGAAGCTTAGGACCTTAGGGTGCGTTCGAATTGTACCTCCTGTCTCCTTTCGCTATCCACGTGAAATAAGTCTTCCCCTTCTCCGTCAGTCACTTTAGTGCAACCTATTTCTCATTCCGGGGGAAACGTCATGAGGTTAAGAAAGATGTTAGGAGAATTCATAAAGGACTTAAGGAAAGGCGATCGCGTTGCTCTGACAATCCGACCGCATTTCCACTAGGCCACATAATTAAATGTAACAGGCCGGCGGAGGTTAATGACGTGGGTCCGCCGTGGTGAAACTCCAATGTTCAGAAAATGGACTACTAAAAGCGCAGTTAAAAAACTTTCCCCTGTGCCTTCTTACCAGTGAAATAATCCTAATTACCACAAGGTTGGGATTGAAATAAAAGCAATATAGACTACAAGGCTACGAGTAAGAAAAGTGAAACCATCAGCTTCCTGTCCACTCAGAAATCAACATCAACATAAATATGAAATTAATTGTTACATTTCTGTAAGATATAACCTACACATAATGTTTTAAACATACAAATGTACAACTGCACAAAGCATTCTTCAGTGAATTAAACATGTTGAATAAAACTTAATCTGGATAAAAATGTCTTTTATCTTTTTATCTCTTACATGATCTGTGTCACTTTACGATCATCGTTCATTTCCATGAATGGTCGGATGCGCGACTCGCTTTAAATGTTGCGGCCGCAAGGAATTGTGGGGCGGCATATCTCATCTCCTTTGGTAAAGGATGGTCCAGTGTATCCTATGCTAAAGGATGTTATAAAGGAAGCATTGACCCACCTTTCCTTAACTTTTAGAGAATTCGAACGGCTCTTATCATGGCCGCCACTTAAATGCTTCCTGGTCATTTCACTCAGTTAGGAACATTCCTAAGCTAAAATGACAATTCGAACGCACCCTCAATTTAAATCCTGCGGTTCAGTTCCTAATAGTAATCAGAGATTCAGATCAGTGAGTTAGTTTGTGATGGTCACAAAGTTCAAAACTAAAACAGCAACATGTTTCATATTCAGTCACAACAAAGAGCAGAACACAAAGATGATCATCAGAGAGCGTTATCAACATCTAATCTGATCAAAACCCCCAAAGAAGAAAAGAAAGAGAAACAGGTGAGGATCTTACTTGTGTGAGTCGGACTCAGAGACTGATGAGCAGCTTTCTGATTGGAGGATGAGGTCATACGGAGGTTTCTGATCAACCTGTCCAACTTGTCTGATGTCATTTCTCAGGTGAGGAGCCTGGAGGCGGAGTCTCTCAGAGGCTTCTCTATTTAAAATCACAAACACTGAACTGAACGAGATGTAGAAAATATAAATGTTTTATTCTGTTAATACGGAAAACTACAGAAGCCCTGAGAGGACAAACGTAAGATAACTGAGTTGATATCAGCGGATTTATCAGGAAAATAAACAATTTTAAAAGGAAGCAGTAAATGTTGTTTTCTCAGATGGTCGTTGATCCCAGATAAACACGCTGCTTTTCCTGAGATAGCAGCTTCATCTGGTCGTAGCGTGTTACGAGCTAACGCTAGTTTCTCACGTTAATGAGATCATTCGGTTGTTTTCCTGACATCTTGACTCGTTTACATATTGAGATATTAAATCTCCTTTTCCTGAGATAACGAGTTAGATCTGATTGTTTTCTGGAGATTTCCTCGTTTATATAATTTCACGAGTTATACACGAGGTTTTCCTTTGATCTCGAGTAAATTCAGATGTTCTCATGAGATCCTGACTTTTATGTTGTGATCGCCGTTTTTTTTATAAAGAGTTCATTTTCGTCTTTTTTCAGCAGATATCATAGACATAAACTTAGCATGAAAAAACAATGTTGTGATGTTTAGAAAACAAACAGAGATTTCTTGTTATGACAGAAAAACGGACTCAAATTCAAAATATGGATTCGGCCCTTCAGGACTTAAGTAGAAAATCTCTAAAATCTGTAAAGTATATGTTTTTATCAGAATTTATTTAAATAAAATACCTGAAAAAATAAAGTCAGACACAATGCTCATTTTTTAAATTAAAATAAAACAAAAAAGAATATCACCATCTTTATTTTAGGAACCAGAAGTGACCATTTTTGGACAAGAGGGCAGAGCTGGACTCTCCAGCTCCGCCACCTAGATAAAGTATTCTCTCTGTTCTTAAGACGATAGAATAACTTGAAGCTCCCTGATTGGTTGTGCCCTCCAGCAATGCCCCAAGCTGCCCCTTTAAATGTTCTCCTGGTGGCAGTTAGAGGAACTGCAGGAGCTCTGGTGATGAGTCATGATTATGTCCAGAGCTGGTCATGTGTTCAGTGGGCGGAGCTTCAGGGCTCAGGGGCAGTACTCGTACTCTCCTCCGTCCAGCTGGTAGATGTTTTCCACGGCTGATCCTCGTCTGTGGAGCTGCAGCGTGGACGAGGTCTGATTGAACTCAACTGTACTGCTGACCTGCTGCGGAGGACTGAAACAAAGAAACAAACTCACTTTAACTTTAGCCTGCTTTGAATTCAACCATCATTTAAATTCTTAAACTAAATTATTGACTGATTATTATCTTCTTAAAGGTCCAATCAGTGAGATGTGTAGTGAGTAAAATGATAAAGTGAGCTTACTATATGATCAGACATTAAGGAAACATGCTATGTTGAAGTGCTGGCTTCTCTGACAACAATGCAGCAGTCAGTATGTTCTCCTTCTAACTTTAGATTCTGCTCCTGAATGATCTGGATTTGTTTGGACCAGAGAAGGTAGGCGGTTTTAAGGCAATCCCACACGGCCGTTTTGGACGCTCCTCGACAGCTCTCTACAATGTTTAGAATTTGGACTGCAGTACCCATTTTAAACACTAGGGGTCAGAGTTACATACTGCTCCTTTAAATAACTGGATATTTAAATAAATGGAAACATGCTCTCCCCCCTTCACACAATAGCTGGCTTAGGGAGGTCCTAACTCATGTCAAACTTGAGAAGGTTAGACTCTCACTTGCGGGTCCTGGTAATGCTTTCAACAAAACCTGGCAGCCCTTCTTAGAATACTTAGACAGAACTATTATTCACCCAAAAAGTGACTAGATGCCCAACCCCCCCCCCCCCCCATGGTGTTTCTCATAACAATGGGTGGGAAGGGATAATGGGTAACTACGGTTCAGTAGTAGAAGCCGTTCTGGTTTAGGCTAATTAAGTTGATTGTTGTTTTTTAACATTATCTGTGTAAAACAAACTTCCTACTGCCTTCCAACAAGTCTACCTGGATACAATGTATGTGTCATGTACTGCTGATTTAAAAATCTATTAAAAATATTTATAAAAAAAAGAAACTGTGGTTAGGGTTCTTTGATAAACATCTTCGAGTGGTTTCATAACTGCCGCTTTCAGGTTGACACATTTATGCACTGACATTTGTGGTCGTGTCGGCTGTAGTCCGAACGCCTCAGCGCTCTCTGAATGTCACTTTATCATCAACATGATCAGAGGAAACGCAGAGGTTTCCCTTCATCGCTCTCCATCTGTGAAACTTTCTGTTCATGGTGAATAGAAACCTTCAGCAGCCTCACCACAAACATCCAATCATAGATGTTACTCTGAGCAGCGTCGTAAAGCACCTCATCTTTTCATGAAAAAGACTTCAGAGTGAAATCGTTTTCATATGTATGATGAAGACAGCACTAACAGTTAGCCTAACTTAGCATAAACCACATTCACCTGAAGTTTGTAGTGTTTATTGTCCTCTCAGGGATTTAAAACTAAATGATGCGTGTCTTTTTTTAACTCCATTTATTTATTTTTTGATTCATTTGTTGAATTTATTGAACTAATCAGGATTGTGCCGCAACTGTAACAAAATGTGACGATGATAATAAACTGTGATGAACGTATTGTCAGACTGATTCGAGGAGTGTCAGCAGCTCGACTGTTGGAAATGTTGAATGAATCAAGTGTTTCCTCTGAAGTCAGAGTTTCTGTTCTCACTGAGGTTTGAGGAGTTTCAATCTGAATTCAGCGAAGATTCGCTGAACGGCATGAAACACGTCAGGATGAGGATGTCGATTGTTGGTGGTCTCAGACCCCCGGGTGAATCTGTCGACTCATGAGGTGTGCTGAGTAATGACTTCTCATCATTTTTATTAACCCCGACGTCCTCGGCTGTAATGATGCTCTGAGACGAGAAGGAGAAGTTCACGTTTCCCAATCTTAGAGTCACATTATGAAACTTACATTTTGTTCAGTCGCCTCCATCGTCTCGCTGCAGAGACACAAAGACATAAATACACATTAACCAGGGGGAAAGTCCACTGTGACGCAGAGTTTAAAGTTTAAAGAGAGCCGTAAAGGACCAATGTTAAAAAACAACATGCCAGTTCTTCATGAGAGGGAGCAGAATCTATAAATGTCACTATAAGAGGGAAACGGGAGGATGTGAAACCATTACAAAGAGAGAGATCAGGTGAAAGGAAACAGAGTCACATACAATCTCAATCAAAGCAGTTTAGAGTCATGGAGAGAAAGGTTGAAATATTTCTAATTATAAAACTGGGTCACATCAAAGTGAGTCACATTCACAGGACCTCAATCATGGCGGACAGACCACAGCTTCATCCTCAGGTTAAGGGGGACGGACATGAGGACAGACACCAGAACAGACATGAGGACAGACACCAGGAAAGACACCAGGACAGACATGAGGACAGACACCAGGACAGAGATGAGGACAGACATGAGGACAGAGATGAGGACAGACATGAGTACAGACACGAGTACAGACATGAGGACAGACATGAGTACAGAGATGAGGACAGACATGAGTACAGACATGAGGACAGACATGAGTACAGAGATGAGTACAGAGATGAGGACAGACATGAGTACAGACATGAGTACAGACATGAGTACAGACACGAGTACAGACATGAGTACAGACATGAGTACAGACACGAGTACAGACATGAGTACAGACATGAGTACAGACACGAGTACAGACATGAGGACAGACATGAGTACAGAGATGAGGACAGACATGAGTACAGACATGAGGACAGGCACCAGGACAGACACCAGGACAGACATGAAGACAGACATTAGGACAGAGCTGCAGACGGACATAAGAAAGAAATGAGGGTTGTCCTGAGGACAAGACTGAATGCATGTGATGTGAGGACAGGTGTGAGGTAAAGGATGAGGACAAAGATGAGGACAAAGATGAAGATAAAGATGAGGACAAAGTTAAAGACAAATGTGAGGACAGATATGAGGACAGATTTGAGGTCAAATGAGACAGACAGACATAACAAGTGGTAAATGGACTTATATAGCGCTTTTCTAGTCTTCTGACTACTCAAAGTGCTTTTACACTGCATGTCACACCTACCCATTCACACACTGATGGTTGGGTCGCTATGTAGTATCATCCATCAGAAGTAACTAATCCCATTCATACACCACCACCGAAGCAGCAGGAGTAATTCGGGGGTTAAGTGCTTGTCCAAGGACACATCGGACATGTTGCCCAGCTGGGGATAGAACCCTGAATCTTTCAGTTGAGAGGCAATGACTCTACCAACTGAGCCACAGTCGCCCACAACAACAGAGCTGCACACGGACATGAGGAAGAATTGAGGGTCATCTTGATGACAGGACTGTATACAGGCTTAAGGGCCAGTGTGAGGACAGATGTGAGGACAGGTGAGGACAGATGAGGACAGAATAGCTTACAGGTGTACGGACACTGTTGATGTCTGACTTACTGATATAGAGGACTCCGCCGGCCGTTGCCATACTAATCAGCCCCAACAAAACCAACACTAGAACGAGCATCAGATTGCTGCTCTCCTGCTGCTGGAAAACACACATACACACATATACATAAACACACATAAACACACATACAAAAGCAAGTCTGAAAATGTTCTGTTTTTTTGACGCAAGAAGTTAGACCATCTCACCTCGCCCTTCATGCCGGCTGAGGAGGAAGTCACTGCGCTCTCTGTGGAGGTCAGCTGACCTGCAGAACCAAGAAGTGAAAGCAGATGTTGTGAGTGCAGCTGTGTCAATGGATGATGTCATCACAAAGGAAAAACACATGACTGAGCTGAAATCTGTGCGAACTGATGCAGACTGACATTAAACTGTGTGTGTGTGTGTGTGTGTGTGTGTGTGTGTGTGTGTGTGTGTGTACATGTGTGTGTCAGTGTGTGTGTTAGAGTTGTACCTGCTGTGTAGTTGTGTGTTGGTCCTGTCGTCGTCTCTGTGTTTTGTGTTGTTTCTGTGGTTGATTGTTCATCTGAAACACAAAATCTGTGTCAGGACGGAACAAAAAAGTGTCTTATAACCGGAAATCTTCTTTGAACTTCAAACTTAGATACAAACATTTTATTAGAGCCACAAATCTGCTCGACTGTGTCACAAAGCCCATCAGTGTTTAGATTTCCTGACATCCTTGAAGTGATTGCTCTGACCTCCATCCAACAAACATTTAGGAAGCTGTCAGACGTCTGAAGTGATCCAGAGTGAAGCCTCTGTGTGACTTATTATTTACTGTTAAACTGAGACTCAACAGAAACTGATGAACGCTCCTCGTGACGAACCAAGAAATTAAGATGTATAAAACTTTGTTTATTTACAAGAGTTAGCATTAGCATTAGCTCTAAAGTTTCTGTGCCCCTCCGCAGTTTCATGTTTCGTAATGAAACTTTAAATTCAATTCAAGTATTTGTTGAACGGAGGTCAGATCAATCGTTTCCGATGCATTCAAGGAAGAGTGGAAATCTAAGCACTGATTGGCTTTCAGACACGGTGCAGATTGTTCACTTAAGTGTAGAACAGATTGTTGGCTGTTCTCTCATGCTCATGGGTGACAGGAAGTCATCATGGTGGATTGTGTTCCTCCTGTTTTTGCTCGCAGTACAAACTCCAAAGCCTGCAGATTCGGGATTGGTCGATACTTCTCAGACTACAAACGTACTGCAAACAGAAATCAGAATACTCCACAAACTGAAATTCAGACCTCATAGAACAGATTCTACTTTTTTCATCAACAACAATGCAGCAGTCAGTATGTCCTCCTTCTAACTTTAGATTCTGGTCCTGAATGCTTTGGATTTGTTTGGACCAGAGAAGGTAGGCGGTTTGAAGACACCCCCACACGGCTGTTTTGGACGCTCCTCGGTTTGTCAGATATGAGAGCAGTTATCAGGTCAACAGGTGTTGCAGTGATGGAAGCGGGCAAGAGAAGTGGTTCAGATAGAAGTGATTGTACCCGACCTAAAAAGCCTCTGCATGTTTCTAATAAGCTCCACGAGCAGAAACGTGCTCAAACTAGGATCAATATTGGAGATGCTTTTGAAAAATGGAGAGAGGTTAGAACACAGAAAGGTTTACAGACCGATGCAGAGCTGGATAAACACTGAAGCTTCAGTGTCCACCACATGGTGACCTGTGAGCATCCACTCTAGAGAGGAGGGGGCGGGGGGGGGGGGGGGGGGGGGGGCAGCTCTCTTAACGTCTAGAATATGGACTGCAGAACTCATTTCAAACACTACTAGTCAGAGTTACATACTGAACTTCACAAATTAACAAACCAACAAGTTTCTCACCTGTGTCTATGGTCAGGTCAAAGTGGTGTTTTTCGTCATTAAACAACCCCCATATGTCCACTCTGCAGCCGTAGCGTCCAGTGTCTGTCTCTGTGAGGTTCAGGATGGTCAGAGAAACGTCTCCTTCGTCCAGTCGACCCAACAACCGATACCTTCTGGAAGCTTCTTTGGTCACTTTTTTTCCGTCTGTGGAGATCAGCTGGTCGTCGCAGCCCGATGATGGAAGATGTCCTCGCCCCCAGCACACTGAGCGCGCTCCATTTCCGTTTATGTTGTACCTACAGGACAGAGTGACGTTCTGACCCACTCGACCAACGAGGTCGCTGCTGCATTCACTGGCTGAGGAGACACAATAAAGCCTGTAAATATCAGTGCCGTGTTCAGCAGAAAGATGACAGATGATGTCTGAAAACGCAAAGGAAGAACGATTCTGTTATCACGGGATTGTTTTTTTCATCCTCTAGTGTCTCCACGGTTGTGTACGTTCTGAAATCAGACCTGGGTCTAAACCGCTTTGATTGGGGAGAGGGGTCAATAAGTAATGTTGACTGGTCACTTACTCCCAGACATCAGGACTCGTTACGGGGGTCCTCGATTAGTGTTCTTTAGGACTGTAAGCTATAACATGTTTTATGTTCTCTAAATCTAAAGCCATAGTATCTAATAATCCAGAAGCCCATGATGTTTTTAATTTGAACCCCCAGCGAGGATTGTGCTATCTTGAAGCTAGCTTATTCAACGTAGCTGGGACCAGAAGTACATCACATGACCCGTAGTTTAGTTTGAAGCTAATGGGATCCTAACCAAGCCCCTGGGGAGTCATTTTCCCGTGTTGGCAGAACCTGGTATTGCAGCATCTGGTGATGCCGTTGGGCCCAAAGAGACTTTTTCCAAAAGCTTGTATCGGGAATGAGACATCTATAAATCAGTGTATACATTCCTTTTTAGGTACATCAACTTCCCGATACGAACACTTAAATAACTCTTTTGAAAATAATGAGGTCCTAAAAGTTATTAAATACAGTTAAAGCTGAATTCAGGTTTCAGGTTTTATTTTGTCGACATGATGAACGCAGATCTGAGCCACGGGACTAAGACTCATAGTGAGCGTGCTCTGTGGGCTCAGTAACGAGTTCGACTGTTTGTGCTTCATGTGCCACCAAGCAGCTTTTATACGCATAAACGGGGCTCCGCCTCCAGCGCTGTAACCATTCCATAATTCATGCAGGATACTGACAGTCAGGTTAGCATGCTGTATGCAGTACAACTTATCCTAGCATGTAGTAGACAGTATGTTAATATGTGGTTTCACACAGAGCTACAGATTATCTTGTTTTTTTTTTTTTTGTTTTTAATTGTTTTTCTTCTCAGTCTGTGATCTGTTTTACTAAAGTTCACTCTGCTGAGTGTGCTAAGGTAGAAATGTCCCTCAGAGGGTTAGATACAGACCAAAGAGAACTAAAGATATGATAAGAAATAAAAACAAGAGAAACCCACCATGTCTTTGTTTAGTGCCTGTACTCAGTATCTGTTATTATGATCTGCTGCTGTTTCTCATGTAACTGAGACAAAAGGTCTGTAATCATGTCACAGCTTCATCCAAGGCTTTCACTGACTGTGATAGTGAAACACACACTTTGTATTAGGGATCGTAATATTTAAATAAGAAGGGGCTATCTGTCCATCTATAGAATGCAAAAAAACACAACAGCGGTTCAGGGTCAGATTAAATGACCTGCATTAAAAAGTTTTTGCTCTCCTTCAAATCACATAAAAAGGAGAGTAACAGAAAGTAAACATAATTGATAGAAAGGGTTAACTATTTGATGCTTTAATTGTGACTTTCCAAGTGACTGCAGATGTAAATAACAAGAGTATATAAAAAAATAAATATAAAGTAGCCTACTTGAGAGGAGGACGAGGAGCAGAAGTGTCTTCATGATGAACAGAGTCACACTGACAAACTGTCAACCCTCACACGCACCACATTCACACACCACAGCTGATCTGCACGCTGTAAAAAATTAACCACTGTCACTTTAAATGTAAAAATTAACACTGATGACTAACTTTGATTATTGTCACGTGTGGCCAGTTGATTCTTGTTGTTACTGTTTCTACTGTTCATCATGAGTCTGGTTCTGATCCAGGTTTATGTCTGTTTAACATGAGTCTGGTTCTGTTCCAGGTTTGTGCCTATTCATCATGAGTCTAGTTCTGTTCCAGGTTTGTGCCTGTTCAACATGAGTCTGGTTCTGTTCCAGATTTCTTCCTGTTCAACATGAGTCTGGTTCTGATCCAGATTTCTTCCTGTTCATCATGAGTCTGGTTCTGCTCCAGGTTTCTGCCTGTTCAACATGATTCTGGTTCCGTACCCTAACCATCTTCTCATAAATCTTCAGTAACCACAAAGAAAAATCCCGGATTCTTACATCCTTCGGCACATATATTTATGAATCCAGATCGTCTCTTCAAAGGCTTCACTATGAACTTTCTCTGTCCTCATTTCTGTTTTGTTTTCTTACATCAAGGTTTACTCTATGTGACACTGCCTGAACCTGTAACCACTCAGTAACCTCCATGAACACCCTTACCCCCCTAATGAAACCATCTCAAAACAGAGCAGTAGGGTACTCTGATTTTTTTTATTTGTTTGCTAACTGAATAGCAATCAATCAACATTTGTTATGAATTAGCAAGATACAAATTAAGATGATCTCAAGACACTTTACAAAAGAGCAGGTATAAGACCCTTTCCTTTGTTATGTTATCTACAAAGACCCAACGTTGATCCATCATGAGCACTTAGCAACATTTAGCAAAGTTACAGTGGCAAGAAAAACTTCCTTAAAGAGGCAGAAATCTAAGGCCAAACCAGACTCATGATAAACAGCCATCTGCTGAAACTGTGCTGGTCTTAAAAATGGGAAAGGGGAGATGTAGGAAGATAGGGAATAACAGAGCAGCAAAAACAACAGCGACGTTTAAATCAGTAATAATGGTAAAGTGGGTGGAGTATTACTAGTAATAAATGAGAATGTTTAAAGGTCCAACCAGTAAGATGTGTAGTGAGTGAAATGATAAAGTGACCTTACTATATGATCAGACATTAAGGAAACATGCTATGTTGAAGCGCTGGCTTCTCTGACAACAATGCAGCAGCCAGTATGTCCTCCTTCATGAGGGTTAGGGTTAGTTCTTCCTAAAAAATGGAGAGAGGCAGGAAAGTTTACAGACTGATACAGACCTGGCTAAACACTGAAGCTTCAGTGTCAGCAACATGGTTACCTGTGAGCCCTAGGAGCTGGTCCATACCTGCATCACCGGACACTGACTGGTAGATGATTCCAAATGAGAGGGGCCTGATGACCGAAGGCTTTAGTTCCCATAGTCAATTTAGAGATCATATGTATATCGCAGATTTATAACAAGTGTTTTCTTGAGACGCTTGACAAAAGAGCTATAGGATAAGATGCAGGAAGGATTTCTCCTTTGTATTCCTTGCGCTCCTGTTGTCCACACTTCCTTGCCGCTGAGGTGGAGGTCGGAGCAGGCCATGAATGAGGACAGCGGTGGTTGTGGGACGATAGTCTGAAAATAGGCTGTCCTTGTGTTTCATGTGCGAGTTAAAGGACATATCTTGATCAAATAGTGGTGCTAACAGATGCCAGGTTGATGTCATTTAGGACAGTTATAGCATTAGAAAAAGTATCTCTGAGGTTTTTAGGGCCTAGCACAATAACTTCAGTCTTGTCTGAGTTGAGAAGCAAAACATTTCTGGTCATCTGACTTTGCTTAGAAATAGTTTTTCACTATTTTGTTCAACAAATCTACAAACATATCTGGACTTTGAATGTTTAATACGAATGAGTCACAGGTACAGGCCCACTCAGTCTGTGCGGCATTTTAAAATCTTTAGCCGCCACAATACTGACATAGCTAACCATAATGAGCATCCAAATATATGTTACAGTTTTAGTGAAAGAATGATATACAAAGCTAACCATGCTAATGCTACTGTTATAAATACTGCATCAAAATTAAAGAACAGAAATATGTAGAGAGTACCTGAGAGGTGGACGAGGAGAAACACGATCTTCATGATGGACAGTTACACTGACTGTCGACACACACACACACACACACACACACACACACACACACACACACACACGCACACACACACACACCAGCTAATCTGCAAACTTAAAAAAACAAAAAATCATCTGGCACTTTAATTGTAAAAATGACTTTGATAAAATATGTAATGATTAAAAATATATATTTACGGTAAGTAGGATTTTATTTTTTTATTGAAGAGTTATTCAACTTGATGTGTGAACATGACAAGCAGACGTTTTACAGGCGGCCAGCACAGGATTTCCTGTTTGTTTCAGCTGCTTCCTATTCCTGAACCTCGGACTCTGACAGCAGAGCTCTACACTGTAAAAAGTTCCTGCAGAAATACACACATATACCAGACAGGATCCTATGGAGGGGTGTTGCTGTTTGGTGCCTTGCTCGAGGGCACCTCTGCAGAGCTCAGGAAGTGAACTGTCACCTCTCCAGCTAGCAGACAAACTTCCTGATCTGGTCCGCACCAGGACTTAAACCAGTGACCCTTCGGTTCCCAACCTAGGTCCCTACAGGCTGATCTACTGCCTGGGATACGGGTTATTATTATTTTTATTTTACTTTTTAATCCCGAGGTGAAATTCTGGTTTTACAGTCTGTTATTGAGAGAGAGACCTTTACATCCCCATCCACTTAATTTGAGTTAATACAGAAAGTAGAGTTAAACAAATTGTCTAATATAACCAGGCTATTAATAAAATAATAGATTACATGTCTGTATTTTTTTTGTAAGATTTGTGATTCCATGTATTTGAGCAACTATTCCAAACAATGATTTTACATTACCATGAAACTGTGAACTTCAAGGTTCTCCAAAAAAGTGTTGTATTTTAGTAAAATTCTGATTTTCTTAAATAAATAAATGGTAGTCCTTATCACTACGGATGTAATATACTTTTGGCCACTATGGAGAATTTGGGGGCGCTGTTTCCCCTTTTGGTAAAGGTAAGGAGACCCCGTTTCTTAACGTTTGAGTGACAGTCGTGTCTTCATCAGAAAGTTAAAACAAACTCCGTCAGCTCGACATTTAATCACCTTTTTGTCATGACTCTGTCAAAAAGTCCATCTTATGAGACGTAAGTATGGCTAATGTTTTCAATAACTTTATTAATAATCCTCATTCATATTGTGAAACCTGTTGAATGATAGTTTATTTGTTGTTTTTGACAAATACGATTGTTGTTTGCTAACGTAGCAAGGTGGTACATTAACGTTACCTTTACACTGTTTTTAACTGTGAGATTAATGTTATTTCATTTGATTATTAAGCAGGACTGGAATAAATGTCAGTGTTTTATATTTCTGACCTGCTGACAGTGACAGATAATTATATTTGTTTGACTCTGTCACGGTTTTTATTCATATAAAGTTTAAAACGTGTCCTTCAATCATATGTTCGTTCATACATTCTCATTGTGAATATTTGTAATGTAGTTTATTTTAAAAGGCATCAATGTTCATTTTCAAATCAGACTATATTTGTATAGAACTATTCATACAACAGAAATGTATTTGTTAATGTTTGGGGGTATTTTTGAATTAATATCAGGGTACATGACTATTTTAAAAACCTGCGTGTAAGATTGGTTTGAATTAAAAATATTTGATTTTAATTATTAGGTGTCAGACAGAAGTATCATCTTTTCCCGTGCATGTAAGAATCTATCAATCTATCTGTCTGTCTAGTGTGCAATATCCAGTGTTGTTTTCTCATAATGCCGGAAACATGACTAACACTGTTCATGTAACAGGATGATTACACTTTGTTTAATATGAGTATGCATTGTTTTTTATGTGCACAGAAGACGATGAAGTCGACAGTAAACTTATTTCTGATTTGTCAAAACAAACAACTATTTACATTACCAAAATCATATTTTTAACCCCAGTTGAACTACTGTACTTATAAAGTAAACATGGTGTTAATGATAACCTTGTATGACTACCTGTAAGAAACCACATTAACAGACATATGCTTTATTTTTAAGAATTTCCAAGGCCTGCTCTGCTCCCGGTGTACCTGTGTCCCCCTCTCCCCATGTGACCTGCTCTGGTCCTATAAAGACAGGAGGTCTGATATGGCCGGACAGTAAGTCGCACAGTCAGCCGGACAGCCAGCCACACAGCCAGCCTCACAGTCAACTGGACAGGCGGCATGAGGCAGCCGCACAGTCAGCATACCTGTCACAACTCTTCCTCAAACTGCTTCCCACCCTCCAGCTGTGACTACCCCTCAGGAGGAGTCAATAAGCCATACATTTTCCTTGCTCACCTCCCATTTCTCAGCCATTTTGCTTTCCTGTTTTAAAGTAATTTATTATCTGAGGGTAGGTGATGGCTAGCTTGGGCTTTATATCGTTGGTCAAATGCTGTGAATGCATGCTGCAATTATTAAGGAGCCCACCTGATAGGTCAACAGTCAGTATGTCAAGTGTGACTGTGTGCCATGTGAAAAATAATAATGTTGGCACCGTAACCCGAGGTGTTTATAGCACGTTTATAATGTGGTCACAGTGAGAATGTTAGTGTCAACTTTTTCTGCTTCTGGAAGCCGAGTGTTTATCACTGTGTCTAATGAAATATCTAGAAGGTATTTCACTTACTGTCTTTACTTGATAGTTATGGTGAAAATAAAATCAATCAATCAGTATTTGTAAAGCGCCAATTCATAACAAGTGTTATCTGGAGAGACTTTAAAAAAGAGCATACGGGATAATATGCAGGAAGGATTTCTCCTTTGTATTCCTCTCGTTCCTGTTGTCCACACTTCCTTACCTCTGAGGTGGAGGTCGGAGCAGGCTGTTCATGAATGAGGACGGCACAGTGTGAGGGTGGAGGCTGGGCAAGGTGATCTCTAAATTTACTCAGGGACTGTTCTTGAACATTTCAGGTCATTCCTATCTTTCCGCATGATTCGTTCCGCAATAGGTGGATGCATTTCACTTTAACCATCTCATGTACAACGTAGTGAATTATTCTGGTCTAAATATTAGAACTTCTTTTGGTCGAGCTGGATTCGAACCCCCTCACACCTGAAGCGCCTCCAGTTCATGGATTTGTCCTCTACGGTACCTTTTTACTCCACCTGAGAGTCTTCTGATCTCTACATTCTTGTTGTTTTTAAATCTGTTTAAGGAAGAACTCTGACTCGTGCTTGACTGATGAACTCTCAAACAAACCTCGTACAGAAGAAAATAAACGACCTGCCGTGTTTCTATCTGTCATTTTCCAGCAGTTACATCCCATAGTTAGTTCCTGACAGCCCTGTGCTCACCTCTCTGCAGGTAAGAAACCCTGAACGTTTAAATCCACACTTAAAAAGGTACAATTACACAATCACCGTAACAAACAGCACCATGCTGCAGATCAGCGCTGCTCTGCGGTCAGTGGCGCCCTCTGCTGGTCAGAGAGAAGAACTGCACCACAGTGAAGCGCTGAAAAAGACTGATAGTCATTATAAGAAACTTATCCTATTGGCTGTGACTGTAACAAAGCCGTGTTTATTAATCATCTGAATGAAAAATATTTACGTTATATAAAAGATTAGTTTACTTCTGACAGGTGTGTCGTCATCATCTCTCGTGTACAGGTATACATAATGAACCGGTCTATGAGGAGTGATGGAGTTTTTATAAAAGTACCTTTTGAGGTGTGAGGCGTCAGCAGGAAGAGGGCTGCAGAAACTCAACTTTAACAACCCTGAGGTTCTTTTACAGCGAGCAGGATGATGATCTGACATGAGGCCGGACCCTTTGTGAAAATCAAACACTTTAATATTGAATACAATTGAACACAGAAAGATGAACTCTGAGGGGGTAAATAACCCCAACAACCACAAACACTGCTAAGCAGGAAGTGACATATTTATTCTTCTTCAATTAAATCATCGTTAAAATATGTGAATATTTTGTGATCTCGCTCCACGTCGTATGTTTCAGCTTTAGGTGGTGATTAGCCTAGCTTAGCACAAACACTGGAGGCAGGGGGAAACTGTTAGCATCTCCACAACACACGCACACACAAACACACACAGGGGAAATATCCATGTGAAGTTTGATAAGATTTTCACAATAAAAACAGAATAAAAACAGTGTTCACACTGAGCAGCAGCTGCATTTCCTCTAATGTCCACTAGGTGCTGCTGTGATCAAACTAATAAGTGAAAATCTATTAATCAAAATACTAATAAAAAATTTATGAAAGAAGATTTTCAAAATAAATGTCCTGTCCTAAACAAGCCCACGTCACTGAAACATGCTAAGCTAACGTACGAAAGGTACGACCAGTGAATCATTACGAACACATCTTACAGATGTTCAGCTAAAATTAGCACGCTTACATTTAGCTAGCTCAGATAACGACGCTGCTGCTGTTTACAGGCGGGTTTTAACCATCAGATAAAAGTTTGACACGTTAAGCTCCCATGACCTCCTCGTGTTCGCCGCTCATGTCATCAGTCTGTGAAACCTAAAGAGCAGCTAGCATGATTAGCAGCTAAAACCTGCTCATGGATCTGATAGCTAGCTATCGTAAGCTAACCATAGTAACAGTATCCCCGCCTCTGTCAGTCAGAGTTCTGGGTTCGTTAAAGGCAGGAGTATTTAGATCAAGTGAACACAGTATCTGATGTCAGGGTGGCGAGAAGTCTTTCGTTCCCTCTCAGGGACCGCAGAGCGTCTAACAGCGTTAATCCACGATCTCCTCCTCTCCGGGTTTTCTGTCCAACATTCTGTAGAAGAAGAACCCGGGCTCGTCTCCTCGCTGGTTAGAGCGTCACATTCAACAACAACTGTCTTAAGTTTAAAACATACAAAACTGGTAACGTCACTGTGGCGTGCAACAGTAGGAAGTCTTTCTCGGCCGCCAGGAAGCGTGTAACGTCACGTGAAAGCTATGATAGGCTAACCTTGAAGCTAACCCTAGCTTCAAGCTAAAATGAGCTCGCTGATGTTGCTGTTTTCAAAGGTCAGAGGTGAAAAGGTTTGAGGAGGTGGAGCGTTCAGGTGATGTTTGTGCAACTGGTCCAGGTGAGGAGGCGGAGTCAGTGAGAACAATCTGACCACCATCATCACACCTGAACGACTCCTCAGTGAGCAGAGCGTCTCGTGATGTCAGCAGTGATGTCAGCAGTGATGCCTGTTTGTCTTAAGAGCGTTCTAAAACCACTTCCTGTCATGGTGGGCTGGCCACCGGAGTCAACAGAAAGTATCCCTGCATGGCGTTCTCTGACAGTCTCAATCATTTCCCCACACTGACCCCTGATGCCGTCCCAGCATTCATAGCGAGCGGGGACACTGGGCTCAGTCGACCTCTTCCTGCCGAGCCAGGGAGGAGTTCCCTGTCAGAGGAGCGTTGTGGGGGGCGGAGTTTGGAGTTAACGCAGCCTGGGCTGGCACTGACGGAGGAGAGCGTCTGCTGGGAGCCATTTTGGAAGGACGAGTTGTTGGAGCTCTGACGAGAGCGAGAGTTATAATTTGGCTGCCAACTGCGACGCTTCTTCTTCCACTGACAGCGCAGGATCCGGATAAACGCCTGCAACCACCAACAGAAACAAACAAATCAGAACGAGAACAGGAAGTGTGATGGCTGTGGACGCAGTCTTTGAATGTGTGTGTGTGCATGTGTGTTTGTGTGTGTGTGTGTGTGCGCGTGTCTCTATATGTGTATGTGTGTGTGCGTGTCTCTATATGTGTGTGTGTGTGCGTGTCTCTATATGTGTGTGTGTGTGTGCGTGTCTCTATATGTGTATGTGTGTGCGTGTCTCTATATGTGTGTGTGTGTGCGTGTCTCTATATGTGTGTGTGTCTCTATATGTGTGTGTGTGTGTCTCTATATGTGTGTGTGCGTGTCTCTATATGTGTGTGTGTCTCTATATGTGTGTGTGTCTCTATATGTGTGTGTGTGTGTCTCTATATGTGTGTGTACGTGTCTCTATATGTGTATGTGTGTGTGCGCGTCTCTATATGTGTGTGTGTGTGCGTGTCTCTATATGTATGTGTGTGCGTGTCTCTATATGTGTGTGTGTCTCTATATGTGTGTGTGTGTGTCTCTATATGTGTGTGTGCGTGTCTCTATATGTGTGTGTGTGTGTCTCTATATGTGTGTGTGTGTGCGTGTCTCTATATGTGTGTGTGCGTGTCTCTATATGTGTGTGTGCATGTCTCTATATGTGTGTGCGTGTCTCTATATGTGTGTGTGTGTGCGTGTCTCTATATGTGTATGTGTGTGTGCGTGTCTCTATATGTGTGTGTGTGTGCGTGTCTCTATATGTGTGTGTGTCTCTATATGTGTGTGTGTGTGTCTCTATATGTGTGTGTGCGTGTCTCTATATGTGTGTGTGTCTCTATATGTGTGTGTGTCTCTATATGTGTGTGTGTGTGTCTCTATATGTGTGTGTACGTGTCTCTATATGTGTATGTGTGTGTGCGCGTCTCTATATGTGTGTGTGTGTGCGTGTCTCTATATGTATGTGTGTGCGTGTCTCTATATGTGTGTGTGTCTCTATATGTGTGTGTGTGTGTCTCTATATGTGTGTGTGCGTGTCTCTATATGTGTGTGTGTGTGTCTCTATATGTGTGTGTGTGTGTCTCTATATGTGTGTGTGTCTCTATATGTGTGTGTGTGTGTCTCTATATGTGTGTGTGTGTCTCTATATGTGTGTGTGTCTCTATATGTGTGTGTGTGTGTGTCTCTATATGTGTGTGTGCGTGTCTCTATATGTGTGTGTGTGTGTGCATGTCTCTATATATGTGTGTGTGTGTGTCTCTATATGTGTGTGTGCGTGTCTCTATATGTGTGTGTGTGTCTCTATATATGTGTGTGCGTGTCTCTATATGTGTGTGTGTGTCTCTATATGTGTGTGTGTGTGCGTGTCTCTATATGTGTGTGCGTGTCTCTATATGTGTGTGTGTGTGTGCGTGTCTCTATGTGTGTGTGTGTGCGTGTCTCTATATGTGTGTGTGTGTGCGTGTCTCTATATGTGTATGTGTGTGCATGTCTCTATATGTGTGTGCGTGTCTCTATATGTGTGTGTGTGTGCGTGTCTCTATATGTGTATGTGTGTGTGCGTGTCTCTATATGTGTGTGTGTGTGTGTGTCTCTATATGTGTGTGTGCGTGTCTCTATATGTGTGTGTGTCTCTATATGTGTGTGTGTGTGTCTCTATATGTGTGTGTGCGTGTCTCTATATGTGTGTGTGTCTCTATATGTGTGTGTGTGTGTGTCTCTATATGTGTGTGTGCGTGTCTCTATATGTGTGTGTCTGTGTGCATGTCTCTATATATGTGTGTGCGTGTCTCTATATGTGTGTGTGTGTGCGTGTCTCTATATGTGTGTGCGTGTCTCTATATGTGTGTGTGTGTGCGTGTCTCTATATGTGTGTGTGTCTCTATATGTGTGTGTGTGTGTCTCTATATGTGTGTGTGTGTGCGTGTCTCTATATGTATGTGTGTGCGTGTCTCTATATGTGTGTGTGTGTGCGTGTCTCTATATGTATGTGTGTGCGTGTCTCTATATGTATGTGTGTGCGTGTCTCTATATGTGTGTGTGTGTGCGTGTCTCTATATGTATGTGTGTGCGTGTCTCTATATGTGTGTGTGTCTCTATATGTGTGTGTGTGTGTCTCTATATGTGTGTGTGCGTGTCTCTATATGTGTGTGTGTCTCTATATGTGTGTGTGTCTCTATATGTGTGTGTGTGTGTCTCTATATGTGTGTGTGCGTGTCTCTATATGTGTGTGTGTGTGCGTGTCTCTATATGTGTGTGTGTCTCTATATGTGTGTGTGTCTCTATATGTGTGTGTGTGTGTCTCTATATGTGTGTGTGTGTCTCTATATGTGTGTGTGCGTGTCTCTATATGTGTGTGTGTCTCTATATGTGTGTGTGTCTCTATATGTGTGTGTGTGTGTCTCTATATGTATGTGTGCGTGTCTCTATATGTGTGTGTGTGTGTGCATGTCTCTATATATGTGTGTGTGTGTGTCTCTATATGTGTGTGTGCGTGTCTCTATATGTGTGTGTGTGTGTGTCTCTATATATGTGTGTGCGTGTCTCTATATGTGTGTGTGTGTCTCTATATGTGTGTGTGTGTGCGTGTCTCTATATGTGTGTGCGTGTCTCTATATGTGTGTGTGTGTGTGCGTGTCTCTATGTGTGTGTGTGTGCGTGTCTCTATATGTGTGTGTGTGTGCGTGTCTCTATATGTGTATGTGTGTGCATGTCTCTATATGTGTGTGCGTGTCTCTATATGTGTATGTGTGTGTGCGTGTCTCTATATGTGTATGTGTGTGTGCGTGTCTCTATATGTGTGTGTGTGTGTGTGTGTCTCTATATGTGTGTGTGCGTGTCTCTATATGTGTGTGTGTCTCTATATGTGTGTGTGTGTGTCTCTATATGTGTGTGTGCGTGTCTCTATATGTGTGTGTGTCTCTATATGTGTGTGTGTGTGTGTCTCTATATGTGTGTGTGCGTGTCTCTATATGTGTGTGTGTGTGTGCGTGTCTCTATATGTGTGTGTCTGTGTGCATGTCTCTATATATGTGTGTGCGTGTCTCTATATGTGTGTGTGTGTGCGTGTCTCTATATGTGTGTGCGTGTCTCTATATGTGTGTGTGTGTGCGTGTCTCTATATGTGTGTGTGTGTGCGTGTCTCTATATGTGTGTGTGTGTGTCTCTATGTGTGTGCGTGTCTCTATATGTGTGTGTGTGTCTCTATATGTGTGTGTGTGTGCGTGTCTCTATATGTGTATGTGTGTGTGTGTGTGTGTCCAGCACTGGTATTAACAGTAGTATTAGTATTGTGATGATGATGATTGTTTACCTGTTTGAACTCGCGGCTGTAGCACGGGTAGATGACAGGGTTCAGGCAGCTGTTGAAGTATCCCAACCAGAAAATCACTTTGAAGAACGTTTCAGAAGGCCGGAGGCTGCTGCTGAACGAGCCTATACACAAAAAAACAAACAAACACAAACAGTAAATAAAGACAAACAGGAAGTGACTCAGTCTGTCAGGAAGCTGATATTCATGTGTTCATACCTTCAGTCTGACACGAAACTCCTTTCTGAGGTCAGATTAAACCCACAGCAGCAATCCGTACCGTGCCTCAGCACGCTTCACCCCTAAAGTCCAGTTTGTTTGACCAGTGTGAGAGCTCTGATCCGTGCTCGAGCTCGGTACACTTCCTCGGCCCTGGCACGCTTTGAAGAGGTGTGCTTAAGCATGGTACACTTCATGTACGAGCACAAGCACGGGCACACAACATGGACAGCCTTCATTCAGGAGAAACCCCGGAGTGTTCTGTCAGTATCTGATTAACATGACTCTCATTAAGACACCAAGTCAGTAAAGTAGCTGTCATGGTCTCTGAGTTGTTTTCCGATGTGCGGATACGGACCCGACAGCGCCTCTTTTTCTTTTCTCGAGTCCGCCCGTCTTGTAAACTGAACATGCTTCCTGACCACCTAAGTCATGTATGTGTTGTATTACGATGTGAGGTACCAGAAGTAACTGTGATCAGGCCTGGTTAGTCCTGGAGCACAGAGTGCGGTACGGGACAACTTTGCTAGTGTGAGTGTGCCCTAACAGATGGAGGTGCAGGTCAGTGCTTTCACCAGCAGGGGGCAGAGTTCACCACCACACCAGAGGAGCAGGTATGATGTGAAGATGTTTTCTTAAATTAACTGTGAATAAGTTAGAGTCAGGGATTTTTATAATGACTGAATAAAGGATCATTTAAACACAAACAGCAGCGACACACAGAGACGAAGAGACACAGCTACAGGAACATTTAACCCTTTGTGTGTGTTTGTGAGTCAGACGGGGTCTCTGGGTTAGAGGGGGAAAGCTGCACAATCCAATGCATGAGGGGCTGAGTGTGCAGTTCTCCTCTCATCTCAACCTCTCCTCTCGTGTCCCCTAGTTCCTCGCCTCCTCCCATCACCTCCTCCCCTCTCTCACAGGTGCTGACCCTTGTATGAGCAGGTGATCTGCAGAGTGTCAGAGGACTTCAGAGGATTTCGGGGGATTTTGAGGATCAGGTTTTTGATGTTAACAGACTCCTGAGCAGGTTGGATTATTTTGCCCTGAGTATGGACTTGTAAGGCCATCCTGCGCCTCAGGCTGCTGCCTCTGACTATATATGAAGCCTCTAAACTCAGCCATGAGAAACACATGTGACGGCAGACCATGATGCATCACTGTCCTGCTGTAAAAGCAAAACGTGTATCTCCAAGTTTGGAGATGGTCTCTTTAAGTGCAGAAGGATCTATTTTAGCGAGAGTCTGAGGAGGTTTTGGGTTCGAGCCACGTCCTTCATGTAAATATCTCCCCTGTTCCCAGGACGCCTCCTCCAAACCCCACTCTTCTTCTGTGGTGTTTTTAATGCACTTACAGAAACACTGAACTGTTTGTAACGATTCATCAAATCACGTTAAGATTTCCTTATTCTAATTTTTACAGAGATGAAACTGAAGTGAATGTTTGCATCAACGTTCTTTTCTCTGGTTGTAAAAGTTTTTGTTCACGTCTTTTCTGAAATGTTGGGTCAGTGTGTAAACATTTTCCTCATTGTGCCTAAGGGTCACCATCTTTAGGCCCCGCCCCCTTTAATCCAAGCTTGTTCTCCTGATCTGAATCAACAACACCTAACCCCTGTGATCACAGTCCTGAGGTTCAGTCTGCAGCCCGCTCACATCACGCCGCTTTATTCTCTCTTATGAAACCTGCGGCGCTCCAGAGGTCGCCTGCAGCCTGAAGGATTGTGGGTTATTAATGATTCAGACTCAGCAACATTCAAACACTCACAGCTCCTGTTTGAGGGTTATAAACTGCTGTCAGACATCACAGAGAAACTTCTTAGGTCTCCTGAGTTTGAGGAGGTCAGATTAAAGCAGATCTATTAAACGCACGGTCACCTGATGAGCAGAGCTGTGAGATGTGAAGTTCAAAAACCTCCTTATTGATCTGATACTGACGTCAGTAAAATCCCTCATTTCAGCTGCTGTCTCTTTAAGGCCCCGCCTCCCCCGTGCCCACTCTCCTCTGATTGGCCAGCTCTGTTTGCAGTCACAGGGACATCTGAGTGAGCTTCCTTGAAAGAGCTGCCTGCGTGGGCGTGTCCTGCAGCTTTGCTCTGATACGTCGGTAAAACGTGACTTCAGGTTCTGGTGATGTCTCGCCAAGTTCTCGTAACGTCTCGTTCCGAGCAGCAGGAAACCACGTCGGGGATCACGTCAACAACTGAGGTTTAGACATCGTAACATTATTTATTTAAAGATGGATCTGCAGAAAAGATTCCTTTCAACTTGTCGATACTTTTCTAATCCTCGTGTTTTCAAACGCCTTCATCTCCCTGATGTTAACGCTCGACGGTCTCAGAGTGCTGACGCGTTAATAAATAAACACGAATCATCGAACAAGACGACGAGTCCACCAACACGTTAACGTTGACATATAGCAGTTAGAGGTTTGTAGTCAGAGGCGTCCTGATGTCAGGTTTTATATCTGAAGATATCCACGCCTGTTTGGACACGAAGGCGCCGGATGACGAATCATTTCCTGTTTTTAATCATCATCCTGCAGGCTGTCTGACGCCTCGTCGTCAGGTAGGCGGGTACTTTTGACCACGAGCGTTTTGACCTTTCGTACACAAACAGCCTTTCAGGTCACTGTAAACTATCCTTTAGTAAAACTCCTTCCAGGGTGAAGATATTCAGAAACTCAGTTTAAGGTGTTTCTGTGTAGACGGGGAAAACGTCTCGCTGTGCACCGGTTTCTGCTCCGTGTGAAGTCATCGTGCGACGATTAGTCAAAACTAGCGCTGGTGCTAACGTTGCAAACTGGACTTTCTACACGCTCACTCACACACACGCGCGGTTACTCTCCCACTATGTGGACGAGCAGAGACGCCTGATTGGACGACGGAGGTCACTGCTGCTTCATACAACACAGACAGACTTTGGGTTGGCGGGATGAGGAATGGCGTTAAAATGTCCGCATGTCAAGGACGTCGTTGTTGACTTGGCATGCTGATGACAGCCGTAACAGTGAATAACATACCTGCCTACGCGTCGACTCGGCCAACATGACGTGTAAGAGTCTGATCAGCACTGCTCTATGAAACGGCGTTTGTTTTGAGCGTTGGTTTGAAACGGTGGATCGTTAAATTATCGTCTTGAAACACTCGGGATCAACAGGGTGGAAGTAACGGACGTGTTGACCATGATTGGTCGGCCTTAAAGGAACAAGTCATCCGACACGCACTCTGTTATCTGACATCTTATTGGCTCTGTCAGATTCCTCGCCCTCTGATCCGACAGCCCGAGGCGAGCGTCTGGCTTCGCTCCACTCTTCATGTTTTGGAAAATCAAGCTCCAAAAATAAAAACAACCTCGAGTGTTTCACTTCCTGCCTTTTCCTTCTGTGAGAACAACACTCTCCTTTCTGGCTTTTGTCCTTGAAACGCCGACTGCTGATTGGACGCTGACCTCACGAGCAGGAAACAGGTCAAATATTTCAGATATGAAGAAAACTAAACGTTTTCTGTGGACGTCTCTTTAGATGAAAGGTGACGACAAACTTTATTTATCTGAGTTCTCCTGTTGTTAGCCTCGTTCGGCCGTTATGTTATTTATATGTCATACAAACATCCTAACGGCCAAGAATCAGGCCACGCCCCCCCCTGATCGTTGGGGCCTTAAATATTGATCTGGTACATACTGTGCGTAAACCCGTCCTCATTAACGACCATGTTTTTTAACCATCACGTACCGAGAGGCAGAGCCATGAAGAACGGCAGCCAGCAGAGGATGAACATGCCGACCACCACGCCCAACGTCTTCGCAGCTTTCTTCTCCCTGGCGAACTTCTGTAGTTTGAGGCTGAGCGAGCTCTTGGCTGTGGAGGCCCCGGCCGCCCCGGGTTCCTGCGCCTGCTGGTTCCTGCAGTGGATCCTCATGGTGAGCTCGTTGGAGTTCTCCTGACGCTCCTTCATCACGCCGGCCTCCAGGTTCTTGGTGGTGCGTTTGGCCACGACGTAGACGCGGCAGTACATGGCGAGGATGACGAAGAGCGGGATGTAGAATGAGCCGAGCGAGGAGAAGAGGGCGTAGAACGGCTCCTCGGTGATCACACACACGGTGTCGTCCTGCAGGAGACATGCGAAGAGTTCAAGGTCAGATTAACGTTGAACAGGCGTTTAAATCTTTATAGAACAGAATTAACCCCTTAACAAGACGTTAACGTTCATATCAGTTCATCTGTTAATATTAACTGAATTCACCAGTGTTACGGTTTAAAGAGTGACCGTGTTAACTGGTGACTTTCAGCTGAATGCCTCTGTGGTTGTCATGGTAACAGACCTATATGATCAATGTTTCTGACATCATTCGTAAGAACACTTTCTCTGTCTCCAGCATCTGTTGTAACCACGACGACCACAGACGCATACTGCTGAAAGTCACCAGTTAACACGGTGACTTTTTAAAACGTTACACCGGTGTTATAAAAACAACAGAACCATCGTCTTTGTACAAAGCCAGTAGATGTGAGTTCTTAGAGGCCGTGAGGACTCAGAAGACGTGTCTGGGTTCATACGTCACCACAGGAAGTCCTTCATGTTAAGCAGCTTTTCACAGTAAAAGCTTCCAGGGAGCAGAGACGGACATTTTGTCTCATTATTCAATAATCTCTCTGAAATACAGGGGGCTATACTCTCACTCAGGCTGTCTGATCCATCTGACACATGTTAGTCAGTCCATCACAGAATATTTAGAAAGCTGAGGTTTCAATCTCGTGTTTGACAAAAGAGGACGTTTAAAAGCGTCACTCTGGGCTCTGAAATACTTCAACCAGATATACATTTTTGGGCATTTTTGCCTTTATTGGACATCGGACAGCTGAAGAGAGACAGGAAGTGTTGGGGGGAGAGAGGGGGAGGACATGCAGCTAAGGGTCGAGGTCGGATTTGAACCAATAGCCACGGCGATGAAGTCTAGCCTCCATACACGGGGTACGTGTCATAACCGCTAGGCTATTGGCGCCCCCTTCAACAAGCTTTTTGATTGTTTATGGACTCAAGAAAAATCTTCAACAGAGAGATGAAAATAATAAAAATGATGAATCTTCTGTCCTGTACTCCGTGAATCAATGAAAGCCTGAATTCCTCGTTAAACGCTTTCCTGTCATAAACCTCGTTTACCTTCAGTCACCTAGAGTCTCAACAGTCAGGGGTTAACCTCGGGATTGACCTCTGACCCTTGCCGTGATTTCAAGACCTCTCAGGCAGTTGAAGGTGTTTAAGGGATTATTGGTTCAGGTTCAGTGATGCATGATGGGTAATGAGTACCTGTGACGGCGGCTGCTTCCAGCCCAGCAGCGGGCCGATGGAGATGACGGTGGAGAGGATCCAGACGCCCAGCATGGCGAGCAGCGCCCTCTTCTCGGTGACGATGGTGGGGTACTGCAGCGGGTAGCGCACGCCGATGTAGCGGTCAATGGAGATGACGCACAGAGACATGATGGACGCCGTGCAGCACATTACGTCCACCGCCGCCCAGATGTCACAGAAGATACGACCGAACACCCAGTAATCCAGAATCTGTGGAAACAGGACGTCACTGAGCGCGCTCTGTTCAGCCTTTCACACGAGAGACGCTTTCCTTCACTGATGACACGTTGAAAATGATGCTATCTTTGTTTTAGTCAAACAAAGTTCACCTGTTTGACCAGACAGGTGAGCAGGAGGCGAGAGAGTCATCAAACATTTAAGACAAACCTGCACGCTGTTTACCTTTCTAAACATGATGATGCAGGTTAAACGGCGTGCACGAGTCTGTCTTCAGCGTTTCATATTTAAAACAATAAATGTTCAAATATCTGGCTTCATTCAGCGAGAGGGGCAACAGATGGCGAGGAAAAACAAACGCTGTCACCACCGATATCACATAGGATATGTTGCCAATTGAAGCGGTCGAGAGACACTTTCAAATGACTTTGGACCCCAGAAACATGGCGCCCAGTCTCCTTTGAAATACTGTGGTGATAGTCTGTGAACAAAGTCAATACTGAAGGACATTTTGAAATGTTTCATTCAGACCGGCTGTGTTTCACCTCACGCTTCTAAAGGCTTCATTTATTTGAATGTTCCGGACTCTGTAACTTTTACAGATCAACACAAATGTCTGGTGAAAGAGGGGCTGATTATATAAGATTAGTCTTCTTTCTGCTCCTTTTCATTCAAAATTTGAGATTTTATGTTGTTTTTTAAATTGTATTGTTTGAATTAAATACATTTACAAATAAAATAAATAAAACATGTTTATCACATTGTTGACAAGAATCTGAGCACTTTATGAACTTTGACCCATGTGACCTGTTTGCACTTGTATGTTTTATTAATTATAGCTAGGTGACTCTCCCTGAAACCAGATTTAAAGATTTAAAGTCACATGAACCCTTTCTTTATAAAACGTTATAAATCAAATGTCATATTTGAGATGTGTTAAATATTTTTAATAATAAATCAAACAGCTGATATAAAAATGAAGATGTATTAAGACCTAGTTTAATTTCCAATGTGTTTAATTTCCAAAGTTCATTCTTTACTATTATTTATTTATTATTATTCAGTTTGTGAAATAAAACGAAGAATATCGAGATTATTTAGCCTAACACAGTAATTATATTTTTGTTTCACTATTTTCTTTCTCTTCATCCATGTTTGATGTCGAAGCTGTCGACATTTAAATCTCCACCAAACAAATAACAACCGATCAACAATCAACCAACAATCGATCAACAGGCTATTCGATCAGTAATCGATCAATAATTGACTGTGCCTGACCTCCAGCGTGGCGGACACCGGCAGCACGGTGGTCCCCAGCAGCAGGTCGGCGATGGCCAGGTTGATGATGAAGTAGTTGGTGGCGGTCCGCAGGTGTCGGTTACAGACCACCGACAGGATGACCAGGATGTTCCCGACGATGGCGCACATGATGAAGAAGGCAAGCACCATGCCTACCGGCACCGCCCGGCGCAGGTCCAGCGGGGCGGGGACGTGCTGGGAGCCGGCGGAGCGGTTGATGGAGGAGTTGGAGTCCGGCAGTGGAGCCTGTGTCCCGGGGTAGAGGACCGCGGAGGAGTTAGTCCACAGATCCATGATGAGGGGGTCCAGAGAACAGATTGTTCCTTCTCGGGGTTTAATAAAGTCTTAAAGTTCAATATTTGATTAATTTATGTTTTTAAGGGATTCGCCTAAGCAGACATGAGCGTGAGTTTTCTTTCTTCCTCAGCAGGTCGCAGTTTGGTTTATTTTTCTGTTAAGTTTTCCCGGCCTTGTTTCTGGTCTAACTCCATGGCTGTGAAGAGCGCTCGTGCCGGGCTCGGTTTGAGCGGGAAGCTCGCGGAGCAGCAGGTGGTGGAGGCTAGGGTCAGCTGGGTGTCTCCGGGCGGTCAGACATCCTCCTGCCGGCCACTGGAGCTCCTGCTCGGGTTACAGAGAGGATGCAGGAGCGGAGCACGGAGCAGCGTGTGTGTCCTTTTATGGTCCAAGTGTTTAATGTGGGAAAGTTTCAGCAGGGAAAAAAGAGACACAAAGTGCTGCATCCTTCTCTCATGGTGATCTTCTCTCTCTCTCACTCACTCACACACACACACACTCTCTCTCTCTCTCTCTCTCTCTCTCTCTCTCTCTCTCTTTCTCCCTCCCCCATAAATGTGATTTATGACTGAGAGTTTAATGCAGCTCTACAGTGGCCCTCAGTTGCAAAAAGAACAAAAAACAACAGAAACCCCTTAAGTGGTTCTTTAAGTCGGAGACTGTAAATAATAATGGACGAGACTGAGTGACGTCACCTGATTGTTAATGCAGGGGGATTTGGAGTCGCTCTCACCCTGACTTGTCTTTCAGTCAACCCAACGAGTCCCCCCCCCCCTCTCTAGAGTCGATGTTCACGCAGGTCACCATGTGGTGGACACTGAAGCTTCAGTGTTTATCCAGCTCTGCATCGGTCTGTAAACCTTTCTGTGTTCTAACCTCTCTCCATTTTTCTAAATCATCTCCAATATTGATCCTAGTTTGAGCACGTTTCTGCTCGTGGAGCTTATTAGAAACATGCAGAGACTTTTTAGGTCGGGTACAATCACTTCTATCTGAACCACTTCTCTTGCCCGCTTCCATCGCTGCAACACCTGTTGGTTTGACCTGATAACTACTCTCATTCAAACCGAAAAACCCCAGAGAACCTTCATGTGAAGAAACAATTGTTGATCATCGATCTACGGTGGCCGTGAGGTGAAAAACACTGCCTTTTAAATGACATACATATAAAAGATAAGGATGTTAATCCAATAAGGTCAACATGTCTTCATGTGGTCTCATGATCCGACACGCTGCGGCCTCTAAGTGAATAATTGTGTCGCTCTGATGACTTCAGGTCAGAGCAGAGTTAACAGAGACACTATGAGGATATTTCATTCACAATGTGGGATATATTACAAACACACACACACACACACACTTCTCCTCCGGGGATGTGGATTCATCCGCTGCTGAAAATAGTTGCCAACAAATGCACTCTTCCTCTGCCTGAGCAACGTTCAGGATGATGGAGAAACGTAACAGGGGCGTAAATATCATGGCTTTAAACAGCGGTCTGAACAGGGTATAGCAGCTATGTGTGTGTGTGTGTGTGTGTGTGTGTGTGTGTGTGTGTGTGTGTGTGTGTCTGTGTCTGTCTATGTGTGTGTGTGTGTGTGTGTCCCAAGGTCGGACAGTTTCAGATGATATGAGCGTCCTGTTGGGAGTGTGTGAGCTCTATTTTCAGACCTGTCAGAAATGTGCACCATGCTGCCGGCAGCGGAGCAACAATAACTGTTTATGTGTTGCCGTGTGCACAGGGCGACAGCCAATCAGAGCGCAGATCATCAGCAGCACTGCAGATGTGTAAACATGTTATTAATAAATGGGGGGCTCTTTAATGGAAGAACACCTTGATACTGCCTCACAGCTCAGCTCTGTTTCCAGCTGCCTGGTGGTCATTTGTGGTATTACAGTGTCTGTATGTGGGTCTGAAAGCATTTTCCCGTAGATCTCTGTTATAAAGAGAAAATGTTCAACCTGATGACAGGACACAAGCTCGGTGATTCTAACGATCAACTGAATCAAGAAGTACCTGAACATGGAAAACAGGATACTGTGACGTATACACCTTACCGACTACCTGCACAGGCGCCGCCTCAGCCAAATGACGTATCAGAAAACAAACATGGCGGTGGCAACGAGAGTCTTACTTCTGGAGAAACTGAGTTTTGTCTTTAAATAAATGGAAGTTCAGATGTTAGATCGTCAGGCTGACCTGTTAAAGTCTGTGGTGAACACAGGACGGTTTACCAACCCGTAGGGGGGAGCGGGGTCACATTGGAACTCACTGTAGAAACTTTACTACGACCC